>NC_142098.1:3202500-3420000 GCF_054644295.1 Miniopterus natalensis
GTTGAATCAAGGGTCACCATCTGCTTGACTAGAATTGTTGGCACACTTCGGCTGAGCTGCGCGCGGCTCGTAAACATGCCTGCAGTTATCATAGCTCGCACTGCCCTAAAATAAAAGAAAATTGGTCCTAAAATAAGCCCGAACTAATTAAACATATACCATCTTGTCGTCATGGAGACTGGAGTGAAGGTCACCAGTTTCTCATGGCATTAAGGAGGGTGTTGGTGCCAAAAAGAGACAGGTGGTCCTTTCATCTCCTGGGGAGAGGGCATCTCAGGGCTGGAGGTGCAGCGGGTGGGGGTGGTGAGGGGAAGAGGTCACCCACAGGTCCCCATGCCTGCTTCCTCCCAGGCCGAGGGGAGGCGGGGAGGGAGGGCACCATCTTTGCAGACCCAGCAAGGGCAGCTTCGGGAGGGACCTAAGGTGCCCCTGCCAATGTTACTTAACATTATGCCCAACTGGCACATTCACCTGGGGATGGGGTGAGGAGGCATCTGTCCAGAGAAGCGGGTGTCGCATCTGACCTGGGTCTCACTGCAGCTTCGTCTCGGAGCTGGAGCTGGTGGGTCACCACTTCTCCGGATGTGGCCGGTTGTGGGAGCCCATGTGAACCCCACTGTGCTCTGTGTGCCCAGTGGCAGCGTGCCGATTTCAGGAGAGACCAGTCCTATCGCACGTCTCATACTCTCTCTTAACCTTGGGAAACCACACCTGTGCTCAGGTCCTCAGCACAGGGGTTTAAGCTGCGGGCAACCAGGACAGGCTTCGTGCAAACCCAAACCTGGGGCTCCAGAGTTGGGGTTAAGACTGGAGACGAGACCAGTGTGGTTTGGGGTTTGAGGAGGTGGCTTTTCCCCTGGTGGCCCTCCAGCCTTTCCCCACCCTCTGCAAAGGGAAGACCTGTCCCTGCCCCATCCTGTCTCCAGAGGGTCCAGTGTTACGTTCCTCCCTTTGCACTTTCGATTACAAACAGATCACTGAGGGAAGACAGTGTGACCCCGAGTTCAGGAAAACCTCCTTGGGGACACAATTAGCGTCTGTTGTATCCCACGTTGGCTGGGCTGACACCACATGGACTCAGAGGTGCTCCTCCCTCTCAGGCAGAGATGCCCAGCAGGGGGGTACCAGGGACTGAGCCAGGAAAGGGACTGACCTCAAGGACTCCTGGCACTTCTGCTCCTGGTAATTAGGACCCATCAACGGAAGCTGGTTTGTGCTCATGTCTGCCTCCTAGACCAGGCTGCAGGCTGGTTTCCTGGGATCCAAATTATGACAATAGGTAAGAAAGAACGGAAGGGACTCCCAGCTGGTGCGACAAGGCCCTAAGCTCTGGGAGGGGGGCCCTTTGCCTCCAGGGGCTTCCAGGCCAGCAACCCAGCAAAAGTAGGCCAGAGACATCGAGGAAGGATTTCCTGCCCTTTGTGCCACAAGCTCTCTTCTGCTGTGCTTCCTGTTGGGGTGCTCCCACCTTGCCAGCTCAAACGCTCCCTCCTCCAGGAAGCCCTCTCCGATGCTCTTCAATACACAGGGCTCTCCTTTCCCGTGTATCACTCAGGCTGGGTCACAACTGCTTGTTTACTCTCACGTTCATCCTCAGAGCCTCACACAAGCCTGACACACGGGTCTGCCTGAACCCTCCTGAATCACTTCACTTTACACCCAGGACACCAAGCAGTGACCCGCTGCCCACCCCACCGGGTCTCATTCCTGAAAATACATTTTCCTTAACCAGGAAGGACCAAGGGAGGTTACCCTGGGGTTTGGAAAAGCAGGGTGGGGCTATTGAGGAACTTGGTAAATGTAAGGGGGGTGGGAGGTGGGGTGGGGGATGGCACACCTGACAGGTGTCCCATAGGCCTATACAGTGATGACTGTGAAGTGGACAGTTGGGGGCAGTCTGCGCATGGGTCCCTGCCTCCGCCTCCTTGCTGCTGTTGAGACAGAGGCCCCGGGACTGTGCCCCTGGCTTCCAGACCTACCAGTGTTTCCTGTAGTCAGCCTGGCCCAGCCTATCGGGCCACACCACTGTCCCCACCTTGTCCCGTGCCCCCTGCCCCTCCCACCCTACCCAGCCACTGGAGCCTTTGCCTGAATTCACAGCAGAGATGGGAGCCCTGGGTAAATCAAGCCCAGGTAACCCAGCAGCAGGCACCTCACTTGCCTGCTCACCAAGCAAGCAGGGCCAGCTCCTAACATGGGCCAAGGGCTGGGAGCCTGGAGACCCTGCCCCTCTGAAGGGCAGCAGCTGCCCAGCTCTGGCAGACCCCTGCCTCACAGCACAATGGGCCGAGGGCTAAAGACTGGAAAGGGCCTGGAGAAGCAGGAACATAACTTGTGTGTAAAGTCTCTTGAGTGCTAAATGTTAACTACCAATTTCAGGTTTCCAGGGGCTCAGGGCACAAGGCTGTCAGGTCTGCAGACTGTTGGGAGCCAACACACACCTGCTGGTGACCTTCCGAGTGCTGCTCACTGCTCCTCCCCGCCCCGGCCCACCCCTTCCCTGCTGTCCCTCACGGAGGGCTCTGGCACACCCCAGATGGCCTCCTGGGTGCCAGAATGCTCTAAAGAGGCCCTGGGGTGGCTTCTGCCGGAGCCACTGCCCTGAGCCCTAGCCTGCCAACCCGTGGGCTATGCTCTGGCTGGAATGCTACACCGGAGGGTCCCAGTGGGCCAAAAACACCCACCGCCACACTTCCTTCCTCTTTCCCAGGCCGCCCAGGCTCCTCCTCAGTCATCTCGCCTGGACCCAAAACTGCCCTCTGTTCACAGATTCCTGCAGAGCAGCAGCTAAGGGGAAGGGCCTGTTGACGATCCACTTGGGGATGGTTAACTTTCAAAAATAAAACCCAGGCTGGTGCCCGAATAAAGGGAGTCCTGGCCCTTACTGACCTGGCCTCCTTAGCCGTGTGGCAGATTTAGGGCTTGGTGCCACTCCAACCTACCCCCACCAGAGTCAATCACCAGCGGGTGCCGGAGTGAGCCGCACACCCACTGGCTTTGTGCTGTTTGCTGAGACCCAGCAGATCTGCAGAGTGCTCCCCTTTTGTTCCTGAATAAAGATTCAGCTGACAGATTGCAGACAGCGGGAGCAAAAATAAGCCCAACCAGTTAGCGCATGGGGGTGGTGCAGGGAGCTCCCAGGAACCGGGGAAGCTCTGAAGAGCAGGCTGTGGCCTGTGTCAGCCTCCAGGGTCTCTGATGTCCCAACATTGCTGAGTGGTGCCCTCATCTCCCCTGAGCTTCCAAAGGCAGGCCCAGACAGGCCCCCTGAGGTCAGGGGCTGCCCTCACCCACCCAGGCCGGGCACTCCCACTGAGACTCTAGGCCAGGGCCACGTTCACAATGAGCCCAGCGGGTGCCCTACCCGAGGCAGCCTGATGGCAGAGTGGCCTGCAGCGGCCAGGATGGGAGTGATCTCACTGTCTCCGAGCCTGCAATTTGCTCTGTGGGTGCACCTGCTCGTTGGTCACCTGGCTGTTAAGACACATCCACTAAGACAGAACTGAGAGATGGACGAGCCCGAGGGACCCACTCAGCCGTGTGGACAGAGGCCAGGACCCCCCCAGTGTCCCCTGAACACTGGACGGTTCTCGGTTTGTCCACAAACCCAGCCTCACCCTGCCCCAGGCTCATCGAGGCCACCCATTGGGTAACAATCAACAAGCACCAAGGGCTCATAATCCTCAGAACCATCTCGGGAGCCTCAGAAAACTTCCTTCAATTGCAGAAAAGTGCCGGTTGCTTCTCCCACACACCCTGTCCCTAGAAACTGTCCACCTCTGTCTCCAAAGAAACTTTTGAGAAGCTGCTTCCATTTAAGTTCTTGTTAAAAGGGCTTCCCTGCACGAAGTCATCCAAAATATATTAAAAATCACACTAAAATCATTTTCATAAAATGTGTGTTGAGAAAAGACAAGTTTAATTCTCCAAGGTTCCATTATTGAAGCAAAAATTAATATTTGTTCTGTTCCTAAATTGGAATAAAATTGCAAAGATGCAAACACCCTCCTCTATTGTAATCTATAAACCAGTCACAAACGGTAAATCAACTGTAAAAATGATTTAAATCTACTCGAATAATTTTATTAAACTGATTTAAAATCATATTTTGTGCTACCTTCACTTAGTAACAGCACCTCCAACAGCAATGGGGTTATAATGGATTTCTGCAAATGATGTATCTATGACCTCAAATCCTGCTGTGAAGGGAACGGCTCCCATGTCCCAGCGGGCGTGTGACTTTCAGGTACAGGGTGTCGACATGGACACGGAGTGAAAGTGAACTGCATGCAGAGACCTGCCCTGGGTCCCACCCAGCTACGCAGGGCTTTACGCACGAGGCTCGCCCGCAGGGGATGCACAGCAGGGGTCGGCACCCAGGGGAGACTGCCTCCCAGAGTCCCACGAATGTCTCCGTGGCAGGGTCTGGAGTTTAAAGCAAATGCACATTCATGTGAGAGTGATCACTGAGCGGCCACTTTGTACCAGAAGCTCCAAGAGGGGAGCCAAAGCCACTCTGCTCCAGGAGGGTGGGTCTTCCCCAAGCAGAGAACTGCCCGTCCTGGCCCTGCCCCTACCAAGCCCATCACAGCCAGCCCTTCCCCAGGGAAACACAGGAAATGCGGGCCTGCGCCCTCCAGAGGTCCCGTGACCTCTGACATCGCTCCCCAAAGCGGGTCCTGGGATGAGCTGACAACACACTGGCACCGATAAACCTGAGTGTCTGAGGTCCAAGGGAGGGCTCGTTGCCGCAGGTGAAGCCCACACACGGAGATGCTGCGGGCTTTCTCCTCGGTCACCCACATGGTATGATGGGTATTGATTAAAATACGGCACAGGACAGCGCCCAACATCAATCTTGTCTATCAGGTTAACACGGGCATCCAATTAACATAAAGTGACCACGTAGGAGAAGGGGTTGCGTGCAAGTCACCGCTGGCATTTTAGCCAAAAACGTGGGAGCCTGACATGGGGCGGGGTGGGGGTGGGGTCAGCACCCACGGGCTGTGGGCACAGGGCTTCAGCCAGACTCCCTGAGGAGCAGAGGCCCAGGAGGCGGCCCTATGCTGAGAACGCCCCGGCCGGCGTCTGCCCAGAGCCTTCTCTGTGAAGACTCTGTCACCTGATCTGCACGCCCACATCCTGTAGACGGCAGAGCCCTGTGACCAGAGACGTGCAGCAGCTGCCCAGGGCTGCACAGCCAATGAGGACAAAAGCTGGCTTGCAGGCCAGGCGGCCTGACCCCAAGCCAGCTGGGACCCCGGGTAGCCCCCTTCGCACAGTCCTGGTCAGTCCTCCATTCTCGTCCTCAGGAGACGGGGCCCAGGGGGCACCCGCTGTGGGGCAGAACTCACAGGGGCCTTTGGGGGCACAGAGCAGAGTGGGCGGCTGGTCTGGGAGGCGAGGCACTGCCGTCTGCTGCCCACACTGCAGCCTTTCCCACGCAGGCACTGCATAAACGCGTGGCCAGAGCCCCTGCCCTTTTCCAAGAGGGAGTGACTCACCCCTGCGTCTCCTGCACCCCCTGCCCCCACCCCCGGCCCACCCCCTGGCCCCGCACAGCCCCGCACAGGGCATCTCCCAGGGTTTCTAAGCGGAGCGGTCCATCTGCGAGTCTCAGGCGCCCTCCTGTGGTCATTCCGGATTCCCAGTGTCCGGTGCTTGCGGGGTACAGCCTGGGACCCCTGGACCTCCCTGCCTGCGAGGAAGTGGCCTGCAGCCCCAGGCTCTTCTGCTGTCCCTTTTCTCTCAGTCAGGCTGGACACTGAATCTGAGTCCTTGGGGACACTGACCACAGACAGGCAGCCTCCTGGAAGGGTGTCTGGGAGGTGCTGGCAGCCCCTCCATCAGGCAGGGGACAGGGGTGCTCAACCCCCTGGCACAGCTCAGCCTGCTGCGTGCCCAGTTTGGGGAGTGAGTGACGAATGGAAATGGGGACCCGGCCACACAAGGGGCTTTTCCCATCACTGTTGGCACTGTCGTTCCCTCTCCAAAAATAAACCAGCATGGGCATCAATCGTCTCAGAGCGACATTTGAACACAGCTCCTGCTGCATGTCTTGGTGTGAAGATGCCCTGCAGACCTGGTTTCAAACTGAGTCTACTGATTACCAGCTGTGTGATGTTAGACAAGTTACTTAACCTCTCTGGGCCTGCATTTCTCCATCTGTGAAATGAGGCTGAGCATAATTCCTCCTTCACAGGGTTTGAGGATAAATAAGCTGTGTGAGGTTCCCAGCACAGTGCCCAGTATAGGGCACACTCTGGATGTTCTGGGCACGCCCTGCTGACCGTGTGGTAAACGGGCGGGCAGGTTTCCGTGCTCCACTCTGCACCTGACATGCGCAAGGCTATGAGGGATTACCTTATTTCATGTTATTTAAAAACCTAAAAGCTAATCTTCTGATATTGTTTTATACAAAGTCCTTGTCAGTTACTTCATTTAACCTCGATTCAGACCTGTGGGGTACTTTGTCATCTTGGGAATCTCCAACCACCCACCTCATACCCTGCAGGCAGCTTTGCAGGGGCAAGTCCTCCTGGACTGATGGACATGGGGCAGGACACACAGATGCCAGGCCAGGTGCTCCTCCCCACACCGGGCCGCCTAGCAGTGCCCTGAGCCAGGCTTCCCCCAAGGGCCTGTGCGCAAGTCCCTGCCCTGCAACTGGGGGAGGCAACTGCTCCTCGGAACCTGTTTCCCCTCCCGTGAAATGGGGACAATGACGCCTGTCCAAGGGGTGAATGAAATGATGTGTGGAAGGAAGGTGCCCCTGCGAGGGGCGGCCTGAGACACAGCAGGCACCAAGACAGGTGTTGCTTTGAAACGAGTCTCCGACTCACAGGACAGCTGCAGTCTAGGGAGCACCTGACCTGAGCGGAGGGGAGGGAGTAGAGGTCACAGCTTCTGCCCCTTCTGTCTGGGGACATGAGTCCGGTGCCACCACATCTCCACAAATAGCCTGTTGTGCTCTGCTAAGTATCCTGGCTTTTACACTTGGGCAGTTTTTGTTTTTTAAACAATGGAGGAAAAAAGGGGACATCTGCAATACTTTTAGCAACAAAGATAATTTTTAAAAAACGTGTCTCTGGGTCCCAGTTTTGAGGTTGGGGACTAGAACAGTGATGTCTCCAGCTCCCTCACTGAGGTGAGGCTCCTGGGATCCCTTCCACTCAGGACACAGAGCTGTTCCTAGAAGGACCCAGCCCAAGGCTCAGAACACCCACAGGAAGCAGTGACAGTTTATCCTGAATGGAAACATGGGTGTCATTGCTGTGCAGGGACTGCCACCTGCTGGTGGACAGAGGTAAGAGCAGCCAGCAATGGCTGGTCCCTAGTGATGGGGGGGGCACCTGCCACTGGGAGGGGCTGGGCCTCAGCACAGCATCTCCTGGAGTTGAACACACGGGAGCCAGTGAGCATGCTTGCACATGTGTGTCTGTGGCACGTCTGCAGACAGGCACGTCTGTCTCTGGCCAGTGACCCCTCTTCATCCCTCAGACCTCTGACCCCAGCGCACCCCACACTGCAGCCTACCCGACCTGCATTGCAGAACTGTGCCTGTCCAGTGGGAGGAAAACCTGGCTAGGTCCCTGGCACCAGACATGACATGGAAACGCCTTCCAGAAGGAAGATCCCGAGTTTACCCCTGGCCCTTCCTAGACAGCCACACAGCCTTTGAACAGCTAGGATCCCCGCAAGCCACCTCCAGGAGACCTGTCCCAGCAAGGGGACCCCTGGAGGACCCCAGTACAGGCAGGCAAGGTGGGCAGGCACAGTGGCTCCTCTGGCCTAGACCTGAATCTCGTGGCTGCACTGATCTGCCTGCCCCACTGCCTTCAGACAGCAGCTGAGCAAAGCATCGGACACAGCTCTTAAAACTGCACACTGTTTTTAGTTTTTAAACTTGCTTAACTCCAAGGGTTTCCTCTTGATCAAGTGGTTTTCCTCCCCTGAACTCCCAGGAGGCACCAACCGTACCTCCTTACAGGTGGGCAAGTGGAGGCCTAGAGTGGGCACATGAAGAGCCGTGGGGCCCACGCAGGGCCAAGGTGTAGGGGGCACACTGGGGGTCCGGGTTCCCAGGGCAGAAAACGCTCCCTGACGCCAGCTGCAGGGAACCCACAGCCAGCCCAGTGTGTTCAAAGGCCCAGATTTTACCCCCCACGCCCACCCTCATGAGTGTCCCCACTCTTTGATTCAAAACAAAAACAAATAAAAACCACTGTGGAAGTCTAGCTTCTTACAGGGCAGGGATTCCTGTGTGAATGTGCTCTTCTAAGACAGCTGCTCACAGAGGTGGGTCGTTTTATTTCCCCCGTTATCGAGTGAGGAATCCAACACAGAGAAGTTAAGGAACTGGCCTGAGGTCACATCGACAGCAAGGGCGGAGCCGGGTCTGGGCGCACGACCCAGCGTACCAGAGCCTAAACATCCATCCTGTGTTCTAGGAAACAGGCTGGCATCACGCAGACGCAGGACCATGTTCCCGAGTCACAGAATGTTCCTGAGGCAGCTGGGCAAGGTCAGGTTTACCACAGTGTACATAGCCATGGTCACCCTGGAGCCTCCGGGCAGCCGTCGGCAGCTGCAGGGACGGAGAGGGGGAGATGGATCCCTCCTGATAAGCTCTGTTTGAAACCTTCCCACGATGAAATTAAACATGAGCCTTACGTGATTTATTTTTTCAATCTGGGAATCTAAACAAATGATCTCCCTTCTAGGTACATCTATCATACGATCTCCTTCACAGCTGTGAAAATCGCTATTAGTGCTTTCAAAGCAGCTTTATCACAGATTAAAGAAGCCTAGGGAAAAAAATTGGCAGCCGAGACAGCCATATGCCTACTTGACCTGGGACCATAAACCTGTTGTTCATTCTGGAGGGGATTACGGCGTTACTTTTAGTAAGTTGCTTTTCATATGGAAATTTCTTTTCAGAGCAAAGATCTGTCTTTAATAGCATCATCCTAAAAACATGCCTATTTTTAATTCCCTGATCATGGACATATAGATTTTTATAGTGTCTGCAAGCATACATTAATGTTAATTTCTCTGTGCCCCTTTGTATTTGTTAATGTCACGAGCTGCGTTAAACCTTGCCAAGTTTCTTAACTGTCATGTTAATTCCGAGACCTATTCTGCATTCTTTGACATTTCAGGGCCGAACAAGGCAGTAAAAATAGATTAGAAACAGCTTAGAAGTATTATAAAATCTAGAACCTCGCAGATGGCGGAATTAGGTCTGCTGAATGGAGATTTAGCAGCCTGAGCACAGTGATAATAGAGAAGCCCATTCACTGCTAAGGTAAATATTTGGAAGGGCTGCGGAACGGTGGCTGGAGGAGCGTGGGGAGGCTCAGATGTGACAAGTCGCATCATTTTAAGCAACTTCCTGGATACATACACCTTATCCCGAAGAGTTTCTGGCTTCAAAGTTTTTCTGTACATGTAAAATAGGGCAGGTAGTCATGATAGTATTCGTAGTCAGCTCAAACATCACAAAAATTACTTCATGCTGAGGGAGGCCAGGCGTACTGTACTCAGTGAAATGGCACGGCCACATGCTAGGGTGTTTGCACGGACAGAAGGGAACGGGCCCTATTTTCTGAACCTGACTGCTGAAGAGCGCGGTTTCCCGTGAGCTCTCCGTTCCGGAGGCCGCCCCTCCGGCCTTGCCTTGCCTGGCTAAGTCAGGGGTCTAAGCTCAGCCATGAAAAGGCAGGATGAAGTCGGGGTTAAAAGTGCTTTTCTTCCTCCCCCAGGGGGAACTATTGCTTTTTTAAAAATTCCCCTTTTTCTTTAAGGAGGACTTCTTATTTCCATCATCCTCGCCGAGTCCCTGTAAGAACCGTTCCCATCCCGGCCAAGCCCCTCCCTCCCTTTTCTCTAAGCCCTTTCTCATTACTGCCAGTCTCTTTCCCACAGCCCCGCTGGCGGCTTAAACACAAGCAGCATTAACCCAGGGAAATGGCCTTCAGTTCCCGACTGATCTCCTAATGCGCTACGTTGAAATGATAATTGGTACACTCCTCGTTGAAAAATCACAGGGAAGAACCCCTCTTCAGTCACCACTAGGTATTATCTGAGCCGCTGTATTCAGAACTCACAGATACATTAAAAAAAACACACAAAAAACCACACAGCCACCCTGTCCCCCATCTGCGGGAGGGGCCACAGTCGGCAATTCTTTTCAGCTGACATAATCCAGATTGATTCGTTCAGCAGATAAAATTCAGGCCACTTCTGCCCTTTATGGGAGCAACATAATACCAGTCTTTATTCGGTAACAATGTAACCTAATGGGAGCGGAATGTGCAAAATGAGTGTTCTTAAATTACTGGGCCTCACAACCGCCCAACACAAGCTGGGGCTTAATGCAAAAAATCATTAGGCCCAGATTACTGAAGCACTTCTGCATGAAGGAGGTCAGACCCCACCCGGGGACGGTATTTTTTGGGGCAGAAACGTTTTGCTAATATCTTGATTATGACCGTGTCCTGGGGGGCCAGGCCCAGCACCCACAGCTGAAAGGAGCGCGACTGTGGAAGGGGTGCTGGGTGGTGGGGCCAGGAACCCTTAGTGCATTCAGTGGTTTAAACTCTGATCTGTGAAACTACACTAACTCCAAGATCTTCAGGGGCTGGTTAGTGAAATATATAGATTTGGAAAATAAAGAAAAGCATAAAGATAACGATTAATAATCTCCCATCTCAAATCTAGAAATGCTCCCAGGGCACTGGGATGTAAGTTCACCCAGCCTTTTCTTTCTATGCATCACTATGTAACATGTTTTATACAAAATGTATGCGTCCAAACGTAATATTTCATTAGTTTCCCCATGCATAACTATATACACATAACTGTATGTTTTTATAAATGTTGTGCTTCCAAATATAACATTTCACCAAGAGTTCCTTATTTACTGCCATGTGACTCTGTGGCTATGTGTGTTCTCCCCGGAGGCCCTGATGGATGCAACTCATCCCTGTCCTTGCAAATGTTGGCTGCTTCGTAAGTTTCCCCATCGGGAAGGACGTGCTTGTCAAAATCCCCTAGAAAACGCTCTCTCGTGTCAGCATGGTCTTCAGGATGAAGGCCCAGAAGTGGACTCGCTGGGAGGGAGAGTGCACCTGTCCGCCTCTAACACCTTGCACCCACTTGTGCCCCAGTATGTACAGCAGGGCATGCTGCCCGGGGTGGGTGAGGACCCTTTGCACTAGCCACATCCTTTGCGAGGCGACACACCCCAACGTTTTCCTGAACCCTGCTTTGCACCTGCTGACTTGTGATCCTTGTTGGATTCTGCAGACACATGTAAAACTACTGTCAGGAGGAAGATAACATTGAGAGAAATAGTCCATGCAGCTCTCACAGACCTACAGCTGCCTGAGAAGATTCTGGAAAAGTAAAACAGGACAAACCAGAGCAGAAAAGATTTCTCTTGAATTGAAATAATGTTTTTCAACTTGCAAGGCCAAGCCTCACACAATTTAATTTTTGCAGTTGAGAGCATCGCTGGTCTCTTATCTTGTTTAAATAGAAGACTTCCAAACTGTGAGTCCCTGAGTCACGGGGCCTCCGAGACGGCGCGGCCACGCTCCGGAACACTGCGCTCCCGTCCGCAGGGGCCTGTGTTTGGTCAACACTGGTGCTAAATGAAGCAAGCGGCACATGTGCACAGGGCGCAGAAGGGATCGCAGGAGGCAGAGACTGCACGCATATAGCACACACACACACACATACGCGCACGTGCACATAAATACACTTATCTACCAAATGAGCCTCACTGTTGTAGCCCATCACTGGAACTCACACCATCTGACATATCTGCGTGTGATTCGTGGCCTCCGATGTCAATTATGCGTCAGGCCGCATGGCCTTGAAACTTTCAATCGATAGGAACCTTTTAAGGTTGAAGCTTCAAAAAGTTGTATCAAATATGTATTCAATGAGGTTAATTGAATAATTGATTACTCAGTAACAATTAAGTGCTCTTCAGATATCTTTGGGAAATCTTGAAAGATAATGGTGATAGGTATTTATTAGTTTATCAGTTATTACTGCATTATATATTTATTTTAGACCCAGAGGCAATTTCTTTCATCTATATATTCTGACATGAGAGTCCCCAGGGTGAAACGATAGGTATAATTTTTCCACCACACCTCCGAGGAGGGAGAGAAGTCTGAGCGACCCCAACTTCACCAACCCCACAGCATCTCCCAACACCGGAAACAGGCTGGGTGACAAGTCTTTGTAAAAGTCTAACCTCGCCTGTCAGAAGGCACATGCTCCGAAGTGCAGCCACGTTTTCAAGGGTGTGTGGCTCTGGGGACAACATGCTGTCACCTGCCCATGGCCGCAAAGGACCAGCATCAGGTGTGTCCCCTTTCCGCCTTCTCTTCCAAAGTGCCCGCGCTGTGGGCCTCCCGAGACAGAGAACCAACCCTCATCTCTCCACTGACATTTGGTAGCAAGTCCCTTCAATTTGTCAATGGCTTTTCCAAAAGAGGCGTCGATGGAGCTTTATGAAATCACCACCTGTGCACACACCTGCACACACCTACAGACACCTGCATACGCGCCTCCAAGCCAGTGGTGAGGGGCCAGAGGGGATCCACCTGTGTTCTTCGCAGACCCCACATTCACACGTGTCACTTCTGGTGGTACCCGAGTCAGCGCTTGTGGGAAGACTACACGGTTCCCATGAGACCAGCAGTCAGACTCCGACACCCCACTCTCACACCCACAACAGGCACACCTAGAGATGACTATCCAGGAACATATTCTAACCATGAGCAAAAGTGATGTTTGCTCAAGTTTTACCTAAACCAGGCCAAAAGTATGCATCTTATCTATAGAGATTTTTCCATTCATTCATCCAAGAAATATACACTGAACCTCTTCTGTGGGCTGGGCACTGTGGGCCCCAGAGGGGACAAAGATGGGATGGGACAGATAGGGTCTCTGACTGCTTGGAGTTTTCAGTTTGGTGGGAGAATCAGATGAAAAAAAATGACAAGGAATTGAACACATTGAATTTTTAGTAACTGCTAGGGAGGAGGAAGGGAGGAAGGAAGGGAGGGAGGGGGAGAAGGGGGAGAGAGGAGAGGGAGGGGGAGGGAGGGAGGGGAAGGAGGGGGAGGGAGGGGGAGGAAGGGAGGGAGAGGAGGGGGAGGAAGAGTAAGAGGGCAGAGAGGGGGAGGGAGGAAGGGAGGGGAAGGAGGGGGAGGGGAAGGAGGGGGAGGAAGGGGGAGGGGAAGGAGGGGGAGGGGAAGGAGGGGGAGGAAGGGGGAGGGGAAGGAGGGGGAGGGAGACGAGGGGGAGGAAGGGGGAGGGAGACGAGGGGGAGGGAGAGGAGGGGGAGGAAGGGGGAGAGGGCAGAGAGGGGGAGGAGACAGCAGAGTGATGACCCTGTTCGAGTGGAGGATCAGAAGTCACCTCTTTGAGACGGTGATATTTCTAGGGAGACCCAATGAGTGAGAAGGAACTGAACAGGTTCCGGTGAGGGGAGAGGCTATCACTCATTCCAGGCATGAGCTCTGCATATTCAGAGACCCTGAGGTATCAAAGAGCTGGAGGTGATGACAGGCAGAGAGGAGACCTGTGTGGGTGAAGCTGAAGCTGAAAGGCGAGGCTGAAAGGTGGGACCTGGTCACTCCCAGTGCTGTAGCCAGGGGTCTTGGGTTGTACTGGGAAGAGAACGGGAAGTCACAGAGAGGTGTCAGGGGACAGATAGTCCCATTTCTGTCTTTAGATTCTCGCTCTAGCTCAGGGGCATAAGATGGTTCGGAGGCTCAGTTAAATGTAGCCCAGGTTAGAGACGATGGTCACCCAACTGAAAGTGTGAAGGTGAAGAGAAGGGGGGGTTCTAGATTTACCCTGGAGACAGACCTGACAGGGCTTTCTGGTGGTGGGGTGGGAGCAAAGAGCGAGGAAGAGCCCAGATCTCCTCGGCTGGAGGCTGTGGGATATCCAAGTGCAGAAGTCAGACGGAATACTAGAGAAGGGTTTCTGCAGGGAGACGTGGGCTGAAGGTCTGTTCCTGACAGCCAGCAGCAGACCACGCTGTGGAAGGCGAGGCCTCCAGGAGATGACAGAGAGGAGAAACTGAGCCAGGCCTGCACCCCTTGGAGCCCAAGGAGGGCAGACTGAGGCAATCAGCAAAAAAGTCCAAGAGGACGGGCCAGGAGAGTAGAAAGAAGACCCAGAGACAGGTCTCACGAGAGTCACGGGCAGTGGCTCTGGCAGAGGCTCTATCCACAGCTCCCCGGTGGACATCGCTGCCTCCTCGGGCCGTCCCCGGAACCTGCCTGCCTAGGCTCTGGAACTCTTAGCATGATGTCACTGAGATGGGCCCTAGTCCCCACTCATCGCACAAGTCAGAGGCCAGAATTTACTGAGTGAGGCTCGGTCACTTCCTGGACATGACCTTCCAGCTGGACCCCGTCTGGCCCCAGCTCCTGGGCTCCTGGCCATGCTGTTATTCATACGCTTTCCACTCTCGAGGACGTTACTAGGTTTGGGATCCAGTCGGCCAGCATGGCCAAAACGTGCCACAGGGAGGACTCACGAACCTGTTCTGAGCATCTTCCGTCTGCATGCTTAATGCTGTCAGTGTCACCATCTGTATCGCATCTCTGATGAAATATTTACCCTGCTGGCTCCCCCTGCTGCGTGAGGGCCCCCACAGACAGACTGCGAGTCAGCTCCAGGAGCAGGAGCCCGTGAGGCAGCCGAGCGAGGAGGAAGGAAGCCTGCAGTGTGGATTCTCTATGAGCTGTCTGCTCCAGCGGCCGCCCCTGCAGGCTCGTGGTTCCAGCAGGTCTCAGCTGAAGCTAGCCTCCCTTCCATGAGTTAGGGACATCAGAACCTGGCCCTCCAAGTACAGGGAAGCAAGTGACACTGACCAGAAGCCCCACACATTCTGACGTTTCAGGGCTGACCCCAGCTCTCTGTGGAGCCTCAGACAGGAGACCAGGCATCACTGTCCAGGGACAGACGAGGAGGCAGCGAGTGTCTCAAACCAGAGCGCGAATGTACTATTTCATCCCTGCTGAGACAAGCACAGCACCTCTGGCCCCAGGGAGTGTGCGGCACAGGAGCAAACTCTACAGCCTACAACTCCACAAGCAGCAGAATCGGGCTCCGGGGACGGGGGGGCCAGCCTGGCCGGGCTGCCATGAAGACCACGCAGCGTGCTCCAGCCACAGGGCTGGCCAAAAGCACATCGAGCTCTCATTTTGTTTCAGTGTGATGAAAAACTTCTAACCTGACTTAGTTTCTTCTGTTAGAACATTGTCCAGCACTGCCATGTCCCCAGTATGTGCTCAGAAGAGCAGTTGGATAAAAGTCATTAGAAAATAATTAAATTCATCGCGTAGAACAGTCATTTTGTTTCAGGTGGTTCCCGATTCAGGAGAGCAGGCCATGTCCCTGTGAGTAACAGGAAGGACAGACAGCGAGGAGCCCTGGGGGTCTGCAGGATGAGATAGTCTCCTTGCATCCAAGGGACCCCGCCTTGGTTTGAGCCCTTTCCTGCACCTCCAGACACCACTGAAATCTCTAACAGACCAGACGAGAGGGCATTAAAGGCAGGAGCAGTCCTTGCTGGATGCCTCCCTCGGGTGAGGTGCTGACACACCAGTTTTTGAGTCAGACCCTCCCCACCTGTCCAGGCCCCGCTCAATCTGCTGTTGTCCTGCAGACCCCTCCCTGCCTGGAGTCCTTCGCACCATTCACTCTGACCACAGCCTTCACTGTCTCACGTGGCACCCTGACGTATGTACTGGGGTTCTACCTTCCTGGATAGACTGTAGCCCTCTCAGGTGAGGGCTGACTCCATCCCGAGCTCCTCCAGCTCTTGGCCGCTTCGGGGCCCCAGCTCCCCACCCCAGCACTTCGCCCGTCCTCCCCATGGCACTCCTCATGCAGGGGCCACACTGAGTGCCACCTTCTCTGAGTGCAAAGGGCAGTCAGTTCCCTTGTCCATAGTCACCAAGAGCACTGAGCAGAGCCCTCTGAGCAGCATCTGCCCCAGGCCAGCTCTCAAAGCCACCTGAGCAGGGTCACTTTCACTCAGAGGACCCGGCTCCTGGTCCTTACGCAGAAAACCAAATCCCAGTCCTGCACAGCAAGTGTGACCAGTGACAGTGCCTGTTCCCCACGGGGGGAGCTGGAGGCTGAGAGGGCTGCTCCCCAGTCAGGAAAACCCTTTTGATTCCATCCCAAAACCTGTAGTGGTCGTGGTGACCTCCCGGTGCAAGCATTCCACATTTTCTGTCTTTACCAGTTTGGGCGGGGCTGGGTTTCGCCGCACCCGACTCCAGCTCGGCCTTTGGTTCCGGAAGGGACTGAGGTGGCGAGCACGTCAGGATGCAGCAGCGTGAAGGGGACCACAGGATAAGGACCACACTTTCCTAAGTGTGAATGAACAGTGCAGGTTTTATGACAAGCCTGAACCTGCCCACCTGGGTGTGGATGACCCTCCTGCTGATGGCCACGCCTGTTGTCGGCCTCCAGGGAAGGGCGGGCTCCCTGCCCCCCCAACCTGGACATTACCTAGACTCCTGCCAGCTGTGAGGGCCTTTTCATTGGCCGGCTTGCTCCCAGTGCTGGCCATGGGGAGGGGAGGGGGTTCTGGGGACATTTAATTAGCTGAGAATGTCACTCTCTCCAGTGACCTGCTGGGGAAAATGGAGAGGGGGGGGGCAGCCCCTCAGAAACGAGGCTGCCATGGCCTGAGGCAGAGCCAGGGCTTTCAGGAGGAGGGTGGGCTCGAATATGGGAAAGTTCCCAGTTCCTGGGGGGCTCGGCAGCCCCAGCTCTGCAGACAGCTGGGGTGGGCCTGGCTCTTAGCGCCCGCCTGGAAATTGCCCGGTAAAGAACTGTGAGCCTGAAAACAGGGTGAGGTGGGGTCCAAAGAGAGGGCTGCCCCACCAGCTATCACTTCACAGAGCATTCCACTCCTTCCAGAGAACCCGGGAGCCTGAGATTATGGGCAAAAATCTCACATTTTTAGGATGTTTGCAGGTAATTAAAGACAATGTATAACTATCACGCAAGCCAAAAAAAAAACACACATGGGGCTCCAGCCCCAGGTCACCCCCTTAAGTCCTACTGTCCCCACCAGGCTGCGGAGAGGGCCTCACCTCACCCTCACGCCTCTGGTCAGCTTTGCTCACCTGTGAGGATTCATCAGTGGGGAGAAGGGGACGTGGGCTCCAGGGCCGCACGGGCTTCAGTGGGAGCAGATGGAACAGCCTCCCAGACCCACCGGGTCAGAATCTGCGTTGTTACCAGATCCTCTGTGACCTGCCTGCTTTCTAGACTGAGAAGCAGAGGGGTGCAGAGGGGGGACCCAGACGTGACACTGTCCCTCCTGTTAGATCTTTCTGCTTGTCCTTACGAGGCTAGAAACAGTCACCACCCCCAGGACATCTGTCCTGGAGGAGCAGCTGCCCAGCCGGGAGCAAGAAGTGGGTTTCCAGAGTATGCTCTCTGCACCCCAATACAGCAGACCCGATGCCATAGACAGCTGAGCGCAGAGCCCACCCAGACGGAGGTCAAGCCGCTGGCATGATGCCACTCAGCTCGGTCCCAGGACGGACATCGCACGGACACTCTGGAGCACATACTTTCATTAACCAGGAAGGTTTGTGATGCTGGCTCAGACCCCACGCAGGGCAGCCAGAGCCCAGGACAGGGAGTGTTCTGGGGCGAGTGTGCCCAGAGATGGGGCTCGGCTGCCCATCCGAGAAGCAGCCCCACGGGACCTGGTGGACTGCAGAAAAGTATGGGCTTGCATCTCAGTTCTGCTTCTGCGACTGTCCCAGATCCCAGGCCTCGTCAGCAGGGACGCATCTATCGATAATTACAGAACACACAGCCTTGGGGGCTTTCCCTGCACGCGCCACACTCACTGGCGTCAGTCTGAGCATAAATACAATTAGAGTTGAGAGTCTATTACAAAGCCGATAAAGCAGAATCTCAGTAGAGATTCTAAAGTTACTTACCTTTCCTTTAGAAAAATATTAAAACAGTATTATCACATCAATGAGGAGAGAGCCAGGAAGATGATAAAGTTAGGCTAAACCTCCCTGTATTTGCTCACCTGTGAAACAGTTATGTGTGGTCACATAATTGCGATGGTTCTGAGAAATATTTCATATTTTATAATGAACATTAAAAGAGTTTGTGGATCATTACTTTATATGAGTTCCAAAGTTATTACATAAAACCCAATAGGAATGGTTATAAATTACCAGTCCTCCCGCCTGGCCTCGGCAAATACAACACGGAGACTGAGACACGTCGGCAGACAGGATTCATGAGAAGGGGAAAATTCTCTCTGCATTTTAAGGGGAAGACCGGCTCGAGTACTTGCACCAGCTCTTAACATTTTTTGTTTCTGTTTCAAAGAAGTTCTATTGAACCACTAGCTTAAGCCACACACACAGAGCTCCCCTCAGCACAAAAGGCTGGCTCTCAGACGCTGCCCCCTCTTTCCATCTCTCATTATCCCATCTGCAGCCCGGGGCCACTGCAAAATTCTTAAACTTTTCCACACAGCATGCATTTAAAATACTGTATTTAGCAGTCTCATATGATCACCAACAATTACTTATTTTCAGAAGGAGAGCCCCACTTTGGGATCTGAAAATGCAGCATCTTTGCACAAACTGAAGAGTTGATAACATTCAGAGCAATTTTTAAAAATTCTTTTGGTCTGCAAAATAGGTTGACCAGCAGCATTTAATTAAAAATGGTCATTTGTGGATCCCAGTTTGGAGGAAATGGGTGCTATTCCGTGGACCTGTGCTTTACCCCCTTCTGTTTTAACCCGAGCACTCTATTCTGTTTAGAAATCAGCCTGCCGCTTCCCTCGCCTGGTGCGCAGTGAAGAAGTCAGGATCAGGAGAGGAGCAGCTGCACAAACAAGGTCAGGGCCACCCGCTGTCGGCCCCGAGGAGCATGTGCTCTGTGGTAGGGCCTAGGATGGGGCTCTGGTGGAGTGCACAGGGCCAAGCTCCACACCAGCTCTCAGAAAGGCCGGCAGGCACCTCCCACTTGGGCAGGCACCTCCCTCACCTGGGCAGGAGCTTCCCTCACCTGGGCCACAACTGTCCTGCCCTCTGTCCCCCTGCAGAGGGAGGGGGTGCTGGCCTTCCAGGGTCTTGCACAGACACTTTGAGGGTCCCCTACCTGCTGGCTCCCTCTCCATGGAGCAGCTGTTGGTGAGGCTTTCTTAGCAAACATGTCTTTGGGGAACTTAAAGCTCTAAGTCATAGGCCCATTCTGACTGTACTTTGAATTATGTCTGCCTCCATCAGTTTGCAGCCATTCACATTAACTTAGACATCGATATTGTCCTGAAATAGCCTCAACTTCCCAACACTATATTCTACGCCACGATCCTTTCCATTGCTTCTGCCCTGACTATGCATGCCAACTGCCCAGATGCACAGCGAGCCTGCACATCAGTTTGCTAAGTATTTTTATTGGGGAGGGTTTGCTATTTGATCCAAATTGATCTCTCTGAATTGAACAGAGACCAGCATTCTCAGGATGTCTACCAACCTCTCTAATGGGTGTGAAGGAGAACTGACCTGTTTCAGCATTTTTAAGGTGATACAATGTCACATCACCTGTTCCCCAAGAGCAAGTCTTACCACCACCACCAAGATGCCAATTTACAACGTTGGAGGAAAAAAGGTCCCCTTGATTATTTACAGAAGTACTGACCCAGCTAAAATCTGAGATTTTGATATAATGTAAGTACACAGGGGAAAAACTCGAAGTGTGGGAAAAAAAAGAACAGGTATTCATTCTCAGGAGTCAGAGCCATTGCAGAGGCCTCTCAACACATTTCCTGTGAGGCCAAGTTTGAGGGAATCTTTATGGGACCCTCGGAACTTCCCATTTGAAGCCAAGCCCCACCATGACATTCAAAAACGATATTTGACTTGAAATATCAGGGCTCCTTCCCTAATAAGAATTCGGATCAGTCATCCCACCTTCTGCATCAGACTTTGAGGCGTTCCTGCAATGGCCTCTAGGTGGCGCTCAGGTCGCGTAGCTTCAGCTTCTGGGCACAATGAAAACATTAATTTGCTATGAGATAATTTTTGACGTAAATGTAAAATGGTGCCCATTCGAACTCAGTAATGAAGCATGGTGCATTTCTGCAGCTCCTAATTTGACTAGTTAAATGACTCCATTACGTGTCTAACAGACAGAAGCAAATAATTTCTGGTCAGTTGATGTTCACTTATCCGTATCATTTTGCCCTGAAAATAAAAGTCTCTAATCCACAATTCCTTTGTCTTAGGGCTTTTCTTTCTTCCTCTTCTTTTTTTTCCGGTTAAGATTATTAAAGCAAATATACTTAAATAATTCATATTAAAGCAGTACAAACTAACAATTAAACCGTCAGAGCACGTGCACAAATTGAGTATTCCTAATAGGAGAGGTGGACCCGGGACAGCCCTTCCTAGATGACTCCAACCTGTACCCGGGAAACTTAGGTCTGGGGTTCAGGGAGGATCTGGGCTTCAAAGGAACAGGGGTCCATCCCTCAAGTCCATTGTCTTCCTGTGGCCCGAAGGGGCTGCTCTCTGCTCTCCTTTTCACTTTGCCACATAACTTTAAAAATATTTGGAAAATTTTCAGCAGGGTGCATTTTACCATAGCAAAAAATGTTGCTTTAATAAATATCAAGTGATGAATAATTTTGCCCAAAGGGGGGAAAATGGTTAATATTGAATCTTAATGTTCCTCATCTAAAGGCTTTTTTCTTCCTGCTAAAAACAAGTTTGGGATGAAAGCGTATCGGTTTACACATACTGCATGCATATTAGTGAGACACAGCTGTGTATGTCCCCTCTTAAGAGCCATATGATTAAGTTATGGGATATCATATAATCCACACTCTTTTTCCATTGGTCACCTTTCGCAGACAAAAGCTTTTTAGTTTTAGGTCTATTAGATGACAGAGTGTCCGATTCTGTAAATGTGCAAGTAATTACTATGAGGCACCTGTGCCTTGCTCTCGCTTACAAAGTCCATCTATAAATTGCTTCTGGGACGGTGCTCCCTGGCTGGGACAGCTGTCTGTGCTGGGTGATGTGGACAGAGTGCCGGGCTCCAGGTCTTGGTGAACTCCAGGATTCCAGGCCCAGCCCCTCCCATCCCATGGCCCAAGGCCAAGGGACAGTGGCTTCTTTAGGTGGAGAGTGGTAGGGTGAGGAAGAAACCCCCAAGTTTGGAGGGAGCCCCTGCCATCTACTGGTCACTGCTGTGCCTGGGTCATCTCATCGGCCAGTTTGCACCAAGCAATCGTTTTTTAAAAGACATTTGAACTAAAAGAACAAGTATATTGTATTCATTTTCCCCCAAAGTAACATGCTATCTCTGACTCAATTAAATGCAGTTTTTAAAAACTGGCTGGAGACTGTGTATATGCTGCCTTTATTAAGCTTTTAAAATTTCCAATCCTTCTGGTGAGCAAATTTCAGCCGTTTGCCTGAGCAGGGCCATTGGGCTGTGTGCCTTTGGAACGAAAGGTGGCAAAAGGACTATTTGTGACTCACACCTACTCTGTTAAAATTTTGACTTCGGTTGTTTCTGGGGAGTAGCCCTCTGGGGAGGACCCCACACCTCTGCCTTCCCCCAGCTAGCCCCACCGTAGGCTCTTGTGCTATGTAGGTCGAGGGCTGAGGGTTTATAGGAAGGCTCTGGCTTTGATTTGATGCCATTTACAACCTGAGCCGTGTTTCAGCACAGGTCTGAGCTGTGCTGCAGGAAAGGAAACCAGGTCAGGCTGGGAGAGAACAGTGTATCCAGTGGCTTCCACCCGTCCCAGGCTAGGCAGGAAACCCCTCCTGTAACCAGCCCCTTGACAGGCCCACCTGCTGGTGTGTGTCCCAAAGCCACTGGGGTGCCCTTCCATAGGGTGGCTCTGTAATCTGTTCCCTGGGAGCAGGGTGAAAGGAAACAAATTCCATGCATTGAGTCCCTAACAGCCTGAGGTGAGAGAGACAGGGCGAGATCCACACCCCGGGGACCAAGGTGAGTAGCGCATCCAGCATGCAGGTAAAGGGGACTTCCAGGCTGAGCCAACGTCACAGGGCAAGTTTCTAAAGTGACACATGGGAAGCTTCGCAGCTCCCGAAAAACCATGGGAGCCAGGCTCCTCCCACGATGGCCGTCCAGCCTCGGGACTTCAGCCTCCCAGGAGGGGTCAAGGGCATCAAAACCAGTTTAACCCCTGGGGCAGCTCTCCCACCTGAACTAAATGCTGGCTATGCTGTCAGCCTAGGGACAGCCAGGTGAGGCTGGGACTGAGTTCCCAGGGTTTTCTCTGAATACACAGGGCCTACAGAGCAAAGATGACTGGGTCCAGGGGGCACAACTGCTGAGGGAAAGGAAAAGTAGACTATTGGCTTTCGCATCCATAGAGAGAGGGCAAAGCAGGAGCTGTCAGCAGACAAGGGTCCCCCAAGGAGAGTAGCACTCCAGCAGAACAGGTCAGAAAGGGATTCCAGGGTCTGAGACTGATACCTCGAGGACCAGATGGGAACTGGCTTAAACCTGTGCAAGGGCAGGCAAGGAAATGGGACTGGTTAGCAAACACCCTTTGAAAATACCCTGGGGCACCGGAGAACTGCCATGTGAGACCGGGGGCCCTGATGCAACCCCTACATTTAATATGAACATGGGGGGAGACGGAGGAAATTAAACTCCAGTGAGCTCGACTTGGGCGGTGGAGGAGACATTGGAGCCACTAATCAGAGACAAAATGGGGAAAGTTATGATTTAATTAAAGATATTCAGCATGGTTCACAAAAGGGAGATCACACGTAACAAAACTAATAGAATATTTTGAAAAAGTAACAAAAAGGAATTGAGGAGGGAAACCAGGGGTATAATTCACTGGGCCTTTGAGAAGGCATTGGAGCAATGCTCACATGGGCTGCTCGCCTCTGGGTGGGGGAGTCTGGGGTGAGCATGGGGGGTGAGGGACTGCCTGCTTGGAGCACTTGTGAGCATCACCATGAAGGGATTAGGACAAAGGGAGCCAACTGCTGTCAGAATTGCCTCAATCAGAATTTTTAAAATTAATTTTTAAGCAGCGCTTCAGAGCCCTGCTTAAAGAATGTGTCCCAAGGCAATGGATGTCTCCTGCAGGTGAGAACTGGAGGGCAGTGCCTGTGAATGCTGTGGGGACACCAGTGTTGTTCACACGTGATGAGACTGCTGCTGACGAGGGGGCAGAGCCACTAACCACCACCCAGACAGAGAGCGTAAATACAGTGAGAATATGAGCGACAGCAGCCAGAGCATTGCACAGGGACAGGAGCAGCGCCATGGAGGGGCAGCCACACCCTCACACACACACGTGCACTCTCCCCCAGGGACGCTCAACACACCTCGCAGGTGCACATGTAGCATGCAGCACAAGGCAACAGGACACCTTCGCAAGCACACTTTGTGCACACTCACGCCCACAGATGCATGCACACTCCAGGCCTAGGTGAGGAGACAGAGGTGAAGGGGGACATGCAGGGAAATGCCAGAAGACCACTCAGGAAAGGCCCCTTGGTGGCATCACAGGGACCACAGGCGCCATAGGAGCAGGGCAGGGGGACCATGCCAAATAGAGAGATCTCTGTTGCAACAAGCCAGACCAGATCTGAATACTTTCTCTGAAAAATAGAGGGGCAAGGGACTCAGAACAAAAAAGGCAGAAACCTCCAAAGGGGTCCAACCTCACACTCAGGGACAGAGCTAAAGACGTGGTGGCAGGAGCCTGAAGAAGACAGGGACCCAGGTCCGGGACCTGCTGCCCTTGGGCTCTGACCTGAAGCTGACCCAGGAAGGAGCAGGTGGGGCAGAGGCTTGGGGTACTTGCCAGGTAGATGGACTTGGTCTTCCCACCCACCTCTCACTCTCAGGAAGGCAGGAGCGAAGTTTCCAGTCAAAGCAATGACCAACATTTCTCTATTTATGGGAGGCTCTGTGCTGCAGGGTGGTCACCCAAGTGCCCTGACTTATAAACTGACACAGCCCGTGGAGAAGACAGGGGTCTAAGGTGTGAGTGTTAGGGGGCGTCTCATTTGCCTCTGCATCGTTCCTTACTGTTCACTCAGGGCCTGGATACCTCCCATGTTTAAAAGCCATTTAGGACGAAAAGTTGCCAAATGAAGGTCATGTGCCCCCCTCGTGAATAAAAACAGAAACGCCAGTGGTCACCCCACCATCAGAGGGGCGAGGGGGTCATTTAAGATCAGACTTAAAAGAGAAATGTCCACTATGACATCTCACTCCGTTTCTATAATTTCAATCCTGGAGATGAAATTCTGTGCCTTCAGTCTACCAGTTATGAATTAATACTCAGATGCTACAAAACAGGGGTGAGAGATAAAAAGAAGTTTGAAAACTGAGGAGTGTTGAGAAGAGGAATCACCTGCCCTGTGTGGGCAGCCAGGCCCTTCTTCCAACAAGCCCCGGGTCATGGGCATGGCCAGTGCTTCTTGTGCAGGGCAAGGTCAAGACAAACTCTTCGGTCCATTTCTTCACTCCCCTCATTTTTTTACTCAAGCAAATTCTGGGATTTCTACTTTGTTTTCTAAAGCATAGAAAATGTTTCCTCTACCTCTGAGTCTTTTCCAGCATGGCTTAAATCATGACCTGTGAGACCAGCTCTTAAAGGGGCAAAGGGTTGCCTGAGGTCACCGCCTGCCCTCCAGCCCCCATCTCCCACCCCAAAGCTACTCTATACAAAGGACCTAAGTGGAAACATGCTGTTTCTGCTCCCCTGTACACAGGTCATCCCCTGACACACACCCCCAATCCTGGTGCTGCCCCTGACAGCCCCTCCCTAGCAGAATAAAGTTTTCTGAGGGAAAACAAAGGGTTAAAAAGTATTTGTCAGCAACATCTCTTGAAAATCAGTCATTGGGAATCATCTGTCAGTAAGACAAAATTAATTACTACATGTAAAAGGAAAACATCGATGTAAATTAAACACTGCATAAACGGCGTAAAAGTTTAGGACGCCCTGATTGTTAAATAATTACCGATACACGAGTGAATTTCAAACCAGCCCCCAGAGGGACCTGGCCCATGGGACCCCTTCCAAGTCTTCCCAAAGTTGAATGTGGGTGTTTCTACCTCTTTCACTCCAACTAAGTGTGGGGGTTCAGACGAGTCCCCCACGAACACAGGAACCTGAAAAGTTCAGCGAATGTTGGCGGCTCCCAGGGACTCTCCTTGGGTGAGGCTTAGACACGTGACTCAGCAGGAGACGACAGGCCCGTCACCTGACCAGGCCTCCAAGAGCTTGAGAAATGACCACGCAGCCCACTGCAAACCCGGGATTAATTTATGCAAAGCCCGTCTTACTTATGAACTCAAATCAGTCACCATAAACCCCGCGAACGCGGTCACCATCGAAGACGTGCCTTTCCCCAGGTTGCATGCCTGACGCCCCGCTCTGTGGCTTTGCGGTGGGGACAGAAGGTAAGAGAACCCCTAAAGCCAAGGCCATGGTGACCCCGCCTCCAGATGCCCCCTGGGGCTGGGCGGTGCCGCGGAAGACCCAATCCAGGACGCTGGACCCCGCTACAGGGCTCAAGGGGGGTCCCTGCCGCCAGCGCGCCTCACCGCAGACAGGCCCGGGCCCCCCTCAGCCCCCGGACACGCACAGCCGGGCCCCCTTCTCCGGGATCCCGTCCGGCCCTAGAGCTGAGGGTGGCCCTCCGCACGGCGGCCGGCCCGTCCACCTCGGTCCCCGCCCTCCAGGCCCGGCCTTCTCCCCGACCTCCGCCCGACCGCGCAGAGGCCCGGCCTTCTCCCGCCTCCCCGCCCTCCAGGCCCAGCCTTCTCCCCGTCTCCCCGACCTCCGCCCGACCGCGCCTCCGCCGCCGGCCGGTGCCCATTCCCTCCCCGGGGCGCGGCCACGCCCGACAGGACGGTCCGCACGCGTGTGCGCAGGGAGCTCCACGGAGACCGTCAGTATAAAAGCGCGCCGTCGGGGGAAGGCGGGCCGCAGCCGCCGGAGAGGACCAAACGGAAAAGCCGTCCCGCACGGAGACCAGAAACCCCACGACTGCCACGGGCCTCCAAACGCTCCTTGCCAAAACCAGTCCACAAAAATAAGTTACAGCACACGACTTGTAAAAATGAGGAGTTGGAGGTTACTTCTGGGAGGCGGATGTGCATCGCAAACAAACCTCCTGACTTACAGCGTCGCCGCGCGCGGTTCCCACCGGAGCCAGCCTGAAACAGCACCGTGCTCATAGAGCGTCCGGAAGCAGATTCCGTGCCAGAATTCAACATGGACACCGCATGGGCGGTTGCCCCACCAATCAGCCCGCTAGGGGGGAGGTACCCGGCCAATCAGCACTTGAGGAGGGAGGTACCCGGCCAATCAGCACTTGAGGAGGGAGGTACCCGACCAATCAACACTTGAGGAGGGAGGTACCCAGCCAATCAGCACTCGAGGAGGGAGGTACCCAGCCAACCTACCTCACTTTCTTCTGCAGAGGGCTTCCGCCGGGCGGTGGCTCTCAGCCTCCCGCGGCCTCGGGCTTGTTCGCGCCTCGTCGCCCCTGCAGCCGGGTCCCTCCCGGTGGCAGCTGGTGGCTCCCCGGGGCTCTCCACCCGCAGCCCCGCGTGGGGTCCGGCCGGAGAAGCTGCCCGCGGCCTCGCGGCCCTCCGAGGCTTGAGGGGAAGTGCCTGCCCGCCCGAGGAGTGAACTCGGGACCTGACGCCGAGTGGAAGGGCGGGCGCGGCGCCGTCGCCGCTCGCCCCGGAGCCTGCCCTGGGGAACGGCCGGAGAGCCCGCCGGCCCGGGGCCCTGCGCCTGGCTCCCTGCGCACGCTCGCGGGAACGGGGGCGAGGCGCGCCGCCGCGGGGGAGCGGCCCCGCAGGCCCGGGCGCTTTGCTAGAGCCGCAGCCCGGAGGCCTCGAGGGGCGGAAGCGCGCGCCGTGCAGTCGCGGCGCAGCCCGGCGGGCGCCCCGGAGGCAGCCCAGCGGGGCACCGCCGGCCCGGGCACCGCCGCGACGCTTCTCTTAGATTTTTTTAAAGAACCAGACAACAGTAAAAGTTTTCTCCTACTTGAAGAAAACCCAAGTTGCTTTCTTTTTCAAAACGGAAAACATACTCAGCTAACACAGTGAACGTAAAGGAAGCTTCAGTGAACGTCGGCGTTTGCTGTTAAAAAGAAGTTTCCACTAACGTCAAGGACTTGAGCTCGCTCGGCGACCTTCAGACGCCCGCGCGCTGGGTGCGGGCGCCGGGCGGCGGGCGCAGAGCTCGTGGCGGGGAACCTGCGGGGCCGCGCCCGTCGGACCCGAGGCGCCCACCACACGCGGCCCCAGGTCCCTGCGTGCCCGCGGGGGGGGGGGGGGGCGTGAGTGACGTCACGCTGTCACGGCCGGCGGAGGGCACCGGCTGCGCTGAGACCCCCTGGTGACCCTGCGTGAGGGATGGGCGTCCTCCCGGCCGCGCGTTCCCCGCCCGGGGCGCCTGCGGCCGCCGGGCTGACGGTGGGCGGGCTCCTGGGCCTGAGCGGACGCGGGCCGGGCTCGCCGCTCAGCCCCGCTCCCCGTGGGCAGGTCAGGCCCCAAGTGGCCAGGCCTCGGCTCTGCGGTCATCGTCTCGCCCCGGGGTTGGGGGTTCCGAACCCAAGGGAGGGAGAGAGGCTTTCAGCCCCGAAGGGCGCTGCCCGCCCGACTCGAGCGCCCGCCTGGCCCAGTTCACTGCGTGTTACCTTCCCCCCCCCCGGGCCGCAGCGGAGAGGCCTGTGCGGGACCCGCCTCCGAGAGCGGCGCGCCGGGCCGCTGCGCAGCGCGGGGGCGCGCGGGTGGGGGCGCGCGGGGGCGGGCGCGTGTGTGCAAGTGTGCGTGTGTGTGCATACGTGGGCGTGTGTGCGCGTGCGTGGGCGCGTGTGTGTGCACGTGCGTGTGTGTGGTCATTTTAAGGCACAGAGAGTGATTATGGAAGACGCAGGACTTGAGGGCCAGGAAGACGCAGGACTTGAGGGCCAGGATTTGAACGAGAGCGGAGCCTGGGTTGCTGAGCCTGGGTTGCCTTTCCCCTTGAGGCCGTTGTGAATTTACAAGCAGCAGCTGAGACACTGAGCAGAATTTTCCACAGTCCAAGGGACCAAGGAGACAACGATTAGAATTTAGGGCCTAGCTCCTGGTGAACATGGTGCGTTTTCAGTTGGGACCCTGAGGGAGGGACACAGTTGAGAGTGAGAACGGTCACATGGTGCTTCTTTGATGTTACTACTATACAGTTTATAAGTGCATACACGGCTCACGTTCTATCCCTATTTGTCAGTGCCTACCGACAGCCTAAAATAATTGACAGTTCTTATACACAATGCTTGACTCTTGGTAAAAAAATTACCAGGAACATTGAGCAAGAAGACCATGTGAACACAAACAAAGACTAAAAACCGAGACAGCAGGTGACAGAAACAGACCCACAGGACATTCAGTTTAAGAGTTAGAGGCTTTGTAGACTTTAAAATAACAGTATATTTAAGACAATACATATTTAAGGAAAAAATGACAAGGCAGAGACTTTGGACAGAAAATTAGAATCTTAAAAAGAAGTCAACTAATAATTCTAGAGTTGAAATTAAATATCTGAAATTAGAACAATATTTTTGACATGCCTGGGAGAAAATCCCATTTACTGAGCACATCGGAGCACCTTGCTCTTGACCCTGAAGGCACATCAAGTGTGCTCTTGGGCTCATCTGGCCTGTGGCTACCTTCCAGTTTCCTCAGGGGCCTGTGAGACCTCCTAGAGAGTTAGTGTGTCCAGCAGTATTGGACAGCACATTCCTAAAGTCCTCGTGACAGATGTAGGGGAGCAGGGGTCTAGGGCGGGGCCTGGCATTAAGACCGGACTGACTCGGCCTTCAGGCCATCTGTCAAGTTGGACCTTTACCCCAGACATCAGGGGCCAAGTCACCCGAGAGCCCTGTAGCTGGCACAGGGTTCCCTGACAGGGCCATTCAGGCAAGGGCCTTCAGACCTGCCTGGGTTACTTGCGGGTGGTCCGTGGGGTAGCCACCAAGTGTCCCTGCTGTGCTCTGGTGTCCTGACATGCAGAGAGAGTGAGATCAAGGGAAGGCCATGTGCTCTGTGCATGTCACACTGGCCTTGTATTAACCTGCAGAGACCCACCACAAAGAAAGAGCCCCCGCCCAGCTGGGCATGGCTCAGCAGTTGAGCATCAGCCTAGAATCCAGGAGATCAGGGTTCAATTCCCAGTCAGGGCACATGCCTGGGTTGTGGGCTCAATCCCCAGTTGGGGGTGTGCAGAAGGCAGCTGATCAATGACTCATCATTGATGTTTCTATCTCTCTCTCCCTTTCTCTCTCTGGAATCAATAAAGACATATTTAAAAAAGAAGAAAGAGAGAGAGAGAAAGAAAAAGAGAAAAAAGGAAGGAAGGAAGGAAGGAAGAAAGAAAGGGCCCCATCCACCTGGACGGATGGGAAGCTACCATCCAAGATCTAAGTGGAGGAAAGGGGCTCACATTCTGGGAACAGAGATTTAGGTTTGGATGCTAAGAGCTCCTTGATGATCAGGTATGGCAGATATTAAAGTGTGTGTGTGTGTTGCTCTTTAGAGGAGAGCTCAGAAGGATTCCCAGGAAACAAGGCTGAGTGCTTGCTTTCCCCAAAGTGAGATGCTGATGGGCAAGGAATTGTCCCCAACTCTGCGCCAACACCCAGTGAAGGTCATAGCGCTGACCCAAAGAAGGTAAAGAACCACATAGCAGAGCTCTTAGGAGAGCATGGACATATGCTGTAGTCACCTCCTTTCATGGGGACCAAGGAGTTGCTTCCCTCACTTCAGGTTCAGTGAAGGGAAGCCTGACCCAAGTCCCACAGCATCAGTGGGACATAAGGCCATTGCAGGACCAGCTTAGAAAAGTCAAAAAGCTGGTAGCTGCTCTGGTGACAGGCTGGGGGGGGGGGGGGAGCCAGGGAGGAGCTCAGGAAGAGAGGGGAGAAGCTGGGGGAAGAGCAAGGTAGGAGCTGGGGAAAGGAGTTAGGAGGGAGAATGTGGGGGGGAAAGTAGGGGAGGAGCTGGGGAGGAGTCAGGGGGAGCTGGGAGAGAAGCTTGGGAGAAACTAGGAGAGGAACTGGGAGGTGTTTAGGGGGGTGGCTACACTTGCAGAGATTTTTGGAACGAATGGAGAGTGTCCCCCACAGTCTCAATGGAAGTCACTCTGAAAGGAGCTCCTGGGTAAAGCCAGTGTGAATTTGCCCCAAGGCCACAGGAAGGATGAGACAACCTCAGCAGCGGGAGACTGAATGTTCACCACAGAATGACCTGTCTGTGACTGGGGGCTAGCAGCTGGCAGCCAGCCAGAGGGGACATTCTAAACTGTAGGTGACAGAACCTTGGAGAACTAGGAGAGCTGGCCATGGACCCCAGAAAGCACTCACCTGGGAGACAAACACATTCTGGGGCCACATTGCCTGCCCTGGGTCCTGGATTCCACACTCAGTGGGTGCATAAACTAACCCACAAGATGGGTTAAACGGAGAAAGAACAGTGCTCTACCTGTAGGCGTGGTACGGAAATTGGCTGTTAGTTGGACAATGGAGGAGGCTCCTTGCTTGAAATATCTGTGGAATCACTGCCCTTTATAAGCTACACATCCCAACCTTTCCATTCCATCCCCGAGGAGCGGTGGCGCCTGAGCAGGAGCCCGAGTGCCCTTGGGTCCACACTTCCAGTGGGAAGGTGGCTCTGCTCATCATAGAATCACACAGGGCTGCAGCTCTCACCTTCTCTCTGTTGTACCCAGATGATATAATTTCCTTAATCACTAAAATGCTGCTGGTCAAGCCCCAAGAAGAAAAACCAACTCCACCATTTTTAATGGCTAACCAGCCTTTCGAAGGGAGTGACCTCATTGGGCAAGATTCCAAAGGCCACAGGTGCCTGGGTCAGAAAATGCACCTCAGCTGGGCTTCTTCCTGACACATTCTCTCAAGAGACTGGTCTGGTAACTGTCACAGCCACCCACAGATGAACTGCAACCATCACTGGGCTGCCCAGAGTGAGCCTGAAGCCACCAGCTCAGAAAGTGCCACATGGCAGGAGCTGGGTTTCCAGCAGGCAGAGAGGAGGCATGTGCTCCCCACAGGGCCCCGCTGTGCCTGGCAACCTCGCCTGAGTGGCGCGTGTGGGTCTGTGCACGATCTGCTGTCGGCTAATGGAATGGTAGCAGGAGGCAGGCCAGAGCCCCTCCACTCAGCCACCATGGATGCCATTCTCAAGGAGGGCAGCTGCTCCTCCAATCTGCCCTGCTTTGTCAAGTCAACACTCCCTTTGGAGACCAAGGACACCCTGAGCCACACTGCTGTCCCATGCCGTCAGAGAACCTCTGCACAGAGTGCTCCCTGAGCCCTTTGGGCACCACCTGCTCCCAGCCAGAGCGCCCTGGTGAAGGGCAGCTCTGGGCACAGGCAGGGAGCCACCTTGGAGAGTGCTGGACCCCTGCCCAGACTCCAGAACCACACACTCTCCCTCCCTTTGTGAAGATAATAATAAACACAAAGCAACAGCAGCAACAACAATATCCAAATAAATGATCAGCTTCAAACAGAGCAGGATGGAACCACTGTCTTTTCCAGGTACCTGTTCGCCACGGCGCAGGGCTGTGCCAACGCTGAGCCGGCTCCAACGCTCGCCATATGCCTGTTTCTTTACTTAGCCTTGTTTGGGGTGGGAATCCTTCAGGGAGTGAAAGGTCCCTGCATATCTGGCAAGCCAGGCAAGGACAACAGCAGAATGTGCACAGAGATGTGTGTCCCTGAGCGTGTACATGCACATGCACACACACACTAACACATGTACACACTAATGCATGCGCACACACATAGGCACGCACACTAACATTCACACACACTAACACATGCACACACTAATATGCACATATATGCACACACTAACACATGTACACATTCATACACTCACACTAACACATGCACACACACCAACATGCACACTAATGCATGCATGCACCAACATGTATGCACACTAACATGCACACGCTACCACACAGGTGCACACACATGTATACACACTAACACATGCACACCCACTAACACGTGCACACACTAACAGGCACACACACACATGCACGCACACACACATGTGCACACAGTAACACACAAACATGTACACCCTAACACATGCATGGAAATGCATGCACACATACTAACAACACATGAACACACTGACACATGTACACACTCATACACGCATTGGCACGTACACACACTAACATGCATACACATACACTAACACACGCGCGCGCACTCACACTAACGTATGCATACACTAACATGCACACGCTAACATACACACTAACCTGTACACACGTTCGCACTCTAACACATACACACATACACACCAACACATGTACACACATGCACACACTCACATGTACACACTAACACATGCACGCTCACACACTCATATACTAACCCACATTCACACACTCATATACACACACACACTTGCATTTATACACACACAACTCCCACACTCCCACATACACCCACTAACTCACACATTCCCAGACACACACTCACACACATACATACACTCATACTCACATACACACACAAACACATCATTCACACACACTCACACACTGCGTTCTTATCTTCCAGACCGTGTAACTTTATTCATGAGCTGCTTTTTCTGTGACAGTGACCAAATCAAAATACACTCATACTCAGGAAATGGAGCCAATTAAAACTGACTTGGTAGCAGGATCAAGCTGAGATTTCGGCGGAGAGCCAGTCAGACACACAAGCGCCCAGGTGTGCCAACCCTCACACATACTCTGCTGACGTTTGGGGTGGCCCAACGGGGCTTGGAACACACAGAGACAACGGGCTGCACTCCCGGGTGAAAATCCTGTCCCCCTCAGGTTGGACTGTTTGAGTTTATAGCCCCGGGCCTGACATGGGTTCTGGCCTCAGCCACACATGCGGACGCAGCGCCCACTGGCGTTAAGCCGAGCCAGACACAAACCAAAGGAAGTCCCTGGTGTTCTGTCATCTCGGGGCTCTCCACTGTGCCAGTCACCAGCAGAGCACCTGGCTGCCTGGGAGATGCCCCTTGGCAGGTGCGGTCGGGCTGCCTAAGGACTGCCCCAAGCAGACCCTGGTTAGTTAATCCCCACCATGGTGAGTGGATGCCGGGAGTGGTCCCTCCTTGCTTGTAGAAAGTGAGGAGACTGGAAGTGTGGCAAGCACCTCTCAAGGGTAATTTTTTTTTTGACTGGTATCTTAAGCTTGTCAAGTTCTTAGCCAGAGCTTTCCAAGGCGAGTGTGGAAGGAGCATATGGTGCTCGCCCAGTCCATATGACTGGCTGAGCGTCGACCACTACTGTTGATACAATATATCACTTTCTCCTCAATATTATGACAGCATTTGTCAATGAAAATTAAATTACTGTCAAACTTATCCTGTTAACTTACGGTGCAAGCATCAGAGAGAGCCAGCACTACGCCTTAAGCCAATGGGACCTCATCTTTATGCCCAACTAAGACGGAGAGAAAGATGCGTGGGACTCCAATGCCAGCCGAGGGCTGCCAAGCTGGCATGGGGCGGAATAGGCCCACCTTCCTGCAGCCTGGTTTCTGGGGAGGCCCCATGGTGGGGGTGTCAGCAGGGCACACACACAGATGCGATTCTTTATGGGAGAAAGGGCACCACATGCTCCATGCATGTGCTGGTGGAAAGGGGAAAAGATTATATCTTCAAAACCAAAGATCTGTGGGGTGTGTTTAAAATCATACCGATATACTGAGACAATCATATGGAGACATTTAAAAGCTAGATTATGCCTGAGTTAATCTGCCTCTCTTCTGTACTTTCCAGCAGCCTCGGCCTTCATTCTGTGTCTGAGTGAAGACCTCGTGTTTCCCAAGGGAGGGAGTGTAGTCACTAGAAAATTTAAAAGTTTCCTAAAAGGCAACATGGAAATCGATGACTCTTCTCATTGCTCAGCTTATTGAAAAGCGTTTAAGAGCACAGGACACTGGCAGGTGAGGCCTTCATGGCCTCCTAGGACTCATGGTGCCCATGACCTAAAGGGGCCATCCTTCATCACAGGCTCTTCCCGTCCCACCCAGCCCACCCTGCACCCATGGAGTCAGTCTTCCCTAGCACCTAAAAAATACCTTGGGATTGAGACCAATGGATGGAGTCGGGCTGGGGTTTTGACCCTTTATTTTTCCCTCGCCCCCTCAAGAACAAAATCTGGCCCTGATCTCAGCAGGCAGTGATGTCAGCACATCAGACTGTGGGGACCAGCATTGGCAAAGCTTATCGGGAACAGTGAGGACATGTGGATGGGGGCTGGGCAGGGCTCCTTGTCTTCACAGAATTGTTTCTTCCTGGAACAACATTTCAGAGCAATGCCCATGGCTAAGCTGGAAGGAGCATGCCCACATGCTGTCATCTTTAAGAGCATCTTTAAGATGATTCCCAGTAATCTACTACTCACAGTTTCATAGTTTCACACACAGGCCCATTCTCTTCTCAGCAAGGCCTTCTCGGGCCTGTCCCCTGGGAGCCCCTGCAGAACAGGAGTCCGTGAGTCAACTCCCCATGGTCAGTGGCCCCATGAGGATGGGCCTTCTTTGTGTTTTGAGACATGGCTTTGGAGCAACAAGCCCAAAAAGCCAACACAGCACCTCTTCTTACGGTGTACCTCCAGCTATCGGCCAAGCCCTCAACGGCTCAGAGATGCAAGGCACCCTCTCTTTGGGAGACTGTCCCACATATTCCCGAGCTCTCTGCTAGGGGCTCTGGCTGACCTGAAGGCCGTTTCAACCACACGGACACCCTCGTGACCCGCCATGCACTCAGGTTGGCCTCATATCCCCTCACCCGTGGCCCCTGAGGGTGGACAGTTCACACAGGGCCAGCAACGGCATCGGGAGTGACTGGGTTTCTCCTTAGTAACTAAAGAGAAATCTGAGGGATCTCTCTCCTTTACCCACCCTCGGGATCCAAACATTTGCAACCTGCTCTTCCCAGCTGGGTAGAGAGAATGTCAAAGCACAATTTTCACTCTGCTCTTCAAAGCCCTGCCTTTCCCTAAAGACCTGTCCACAGACCCTCCTGGTGGGTGGGGACAACAGGGCTGGGACTGGGGCTGGACCAGCCTCAGGCTGCACGGTCTCAGCACAGCCCCGGTGAAGTCCTGCCTGGCAGTCAGACTTCCACCGGAACTGTCCTCCCGTGCGGAGAGGCCAGCCTGGCGGCAGAACAAAAGCCAGCGTGGGTGGCAAGGTGACTGCACATTTCAGCTTGAGTGCGCCAGTGTGGGGCTCGCACCTGAACACCAGATGCTTCAAGCAGATGGCCAGGGAGGGAGAGCCGGCTCCGGGAGAACCAATCCAGAGCACGGCCGGGAGTGCCCACAGCCCAGCCAGGCCTCAGCTCCAGAAGCCGGGGCAGGGCCGGAGCCTGGAGCCTCTGCTTCCAGGAGAGGCTTCCAAACACCCAGCCTAGTCCTCCAGCGAGGAGCTCCAACCAGGCGCAGGCTGGCCAGCAGGCCGCCTTTGTCCGCGGGAGCTCCTCCCATTTCTTCTCTGGATGGGCTTCTGGAACAGGCCAGACTGCATCTGCTATCTGATCCAGAAGGTCTCAGTAAATGGGATTCACTTGCAAATTAATTTTTCAGCAAGTGGCTGGGTGAGCAATAAAAGGGAGCCTCCCTGTGGTGCCTGGGCAGCCCAGCCTGCAGCCATGGGGGCTTCCGCTGACCTTGGCCCCGAGGCTGGTCCTGACAAAGACCCAAGCCACCCTGGAAGGCCGAGCAGCCCCTCAGAGAAGAAGAGCAGGGGAATGGGGCAAGGCCATGCCCAGGAGAGCTCCCTGGAGAAGGGAGGAGTTTTCAATGCTTCCTCCCAGCAGAAGCGGCTGGCAGGGTCTGTAGGCTGGGGCTAAAGGGGAGACTGGGCCCGCTGTGCTCCTGCCTGGGCCCCTTTCTCTTCTAACAAGCCCATGTTCTCCTGCGCCCAGGCACACAGCCCGTGCCCATGCAGATGTGCAGTGCACACACAGCCATCCACACAGAACACCTCATCAAGAACACGATCCTGGCTGTTTCATATACCGATGCACCCCCCATGGGGAAAGTGCCTGGGATGTACAAGGGGCTCAGTAAATACTGTTCCTTGACTAAATAAATGAATATGTGGGTGAATGAATGACTAAGGTCTCTAACCCTACTCCCTCATTTATATGCTTCAAAATGGTCTTGTTTGTGCCCAGGGTCATGCTCCGTCTCCCCTTATTTGAGTGTGAGTTTCATAAAAGCTCTTGCCTGCCCAGGTCCCCTCAAAATGTCCCCTGCCTGGCCCAGTGCGGGGCCCTCGTCAGTCTGCAGAGCTGGCTGAATGAATGAGTGCGTGAATGAACAGGGCCCTGTCCCACTCCTCGCCTGCCAAGCCGGCCTGGGGAGCAGCTGCCACCTGAGGCGCCCACAGGCCCACTGTGTGTCTCTCGCACTCTGCCGCAACCAGGGGACTTGTAAGAAGAATGACCCCCCCATACTGAACAGGTTTCCTCCACCTGCACTTCCTCACAGCTGGGGCTAAGCTGGGCTTACTTGTAGGTCACCCTGTCCCCTTGGAAGCTGAGAGCAGAACCTGCCCACTAACTGGTGTTCCTGTCAGTTCTGGGGGGGGCTGGGCTGCTCAGATCTGCCAGGTCCTGGCTGAGCAGGGACCATGGTCCCCGGGTCACTGTGAGCTGCCCAGGAGGTCCTTGTTCCCTCGGCCTTGGCAACCACTGCCTGGCACTGGGCACAGATCAAGCAGGCTTAAGGTAAGAATATAGGAGGGCCGGTTGAGCGCATAAACTCCTGGCCAATTCTGGGCCACAAGCCGGGACGAAGCCCACGAGGGCTGGGGGACAGGCCACTGCACCCCTTCCCTGTGGCCAGCACACAGTCTCCTGGTTACTAGCTCTGCAGCCTTGGGCAAACTGCTTGACCTCTGAGCTATAGCCCATCACTTATAAAATGGAGAAAACCAGGATGCCCACTCCACAGGCCTGTTTGAGGCCTGGGAGGCACTGTGTAAAGTGCTGCCACTGATCAGGCATTTGGTGAGACCCGTCACCCATATGGATGCCCCCAGGCAGCTGCTCCCCAGGCCGGCTTGGCAGGCGAGGAGTGGGACAGGGCCCTGTTCATTCATGCACTCATTCATTCAGCCAGAGAGGTGTCCTGGGCTAGGTACTGGCAGCTTCGGGCTCCCAGTTTCCTCTTTTGCTCCACAACTGCCCCTCCTGCCGGTATAGGCATTTGGTAGGTGCTTAAAAAGCGACTCCTGTGTGGACAGGAGCTATGCAGCGTCCTGCCCCAGCTTCCCAGGTGCAGGTGGAGGCAGTCTTGGGTCCCTGTGGAGTTCAGGAGTGTGGGGAAGGGAAGGGGCAGGCCGGAGGCCCCCAGAGCCCCTAAGGTGGTAGCAGGGCTGCTGGCACAGCCCATGACGGGCAGCTGTGACCGGTGGCAGGCTGTTGGCCCCAGGCCCTCCCACAGAGGCAAGGCTTCGCCCTGCTGCCTGGCCAGTAGCCAGTGCAGATCATTTCATTTGGCCTACTTAACGCCCCCCAGGGGTGCCGGGAGGAGGCGATTCATCACTGTCTGGGTCACCCTCAGCAGAGAGGTGTCCACCCAAGAGAGGCTGCGTGCCCGTCAGTCCCTGTGACACCACAGCCACGCCCCCAGGAGCAAAGGCAGGCCAGGTGACCCTGAGTTGGCGGTGGGATGGGGCTCAGAACGTTGCGGCGAAGGTGGTCGTGAATTCCCCCTTAGGCATGGAGCAGTAGTCCCACCTGGACGCCGTGGCCAGGTCTGTGCTGAGCAGCGGGGCTGATGTCCTCACCAGTCCCCTCTGCAAGGTCCTCCCACTGGCTCAGGCCACCCAGAGAGGCCGCCGGTGCCGGGGCAGAGCAAAGACACAGCAGCCTTGGTCCCTGCCAGCTTAGTTTCTCAGGATCTGGAGCTCACAGGACTGTGAACACCTGTTTACTGTGCAGAGGGTTTGAAAGTCACTGTTTAAGGGGGAACTAGAGCCCAGAGAAGCGATGTCACCTGTCCAAGGTCACACAACACAGTGGAGGCAGAGCAGAACCTAATTCTCTTGTCTTTAAGCCTAGAGCCTTTGTACAAAAGTCCCTGTCACCTGGGACCTAGCAATCTACCCCCAGACTAGTCAGAGGAGACCAGGGAGTTGGGGGTGTGCCCCCAGGCCCATCCCCCAGAAGGGGGCCTGCATGGCCTCAAGAAGGTGTCCCCCAAGATGAAAGCATTGGCTGAGGCCCCCGGCTTGGGGCACAACACTTGGAAGTATTACCGCAGATCTGATTATTCTGCCCAATTCCCACATTTCAGTGTGACAGATTCTTTAAATGTCCATGGGCCCTACTTAACACAGAAGGAAGGGTGGAGACTTGAGGGACAGAGCCGCCCTGGCCAGAGGAAGGTCCGGCTGGCGGGGCTGCTGCCTCTGGCTCACTCAGCACCTCCGCCCACCATCGCCTGCCCTGCTGCACAAGTAATTAAGGAGCACCTGCGCTCCTGTGACAGGCTGCACACTAGGGGACAGCCCCCCACACCACATCGGGACGACAGGCCTCCCAGCCCACAGGGCCACTGATTGTCTCCTTCGGGCGTCTCCCTGGGGTGTGAGAGGCAGGCAGAACCTGCTTCATAGAGGCCGGAGCCCACAGAGTTGAGGACCAGGACGGAGCCCTCCCCGCGTCCCTGTGACAGCCAGCTCTCTCCCAAACGAACAGCTTGTAGCCCCATGAAAACCAATGGATGGAACAAATTGTATTAAATTATGTAAAATGCTACTAAAGAGCACATTCTACCAGTGAAAAGAAAAAATAACCCCCCAGAAAATCTTATTTTAATAAACGAAGAAGAGAATTAAGAGCAGAAATGCTAAATTTTTGTGACACTTGAAGATACACCTCTCGGCCATAAGGGGAGACAAAGGATTTATCACCTCATAGGTCAGATGGCCTCACTGTCCATGTGTCTGACACCCACACCAGCAAAGAAGTATCCCTGGGCCCCTTCCATGGGGATGGGCTGCACCAGGCAACAGCAGCAAGCAAGCAGGTTTTGGAACCAAATTTCCTTCCCTTCCACATGATCTTTTTCTTGGTAAATAACTGCAATTAGCATTGAACTTGCAATATAACCTCTTGCTTATATGTGGGAAAAATAATTTAAAAATACTTCAGCCACTTCTTGGTGCCCCCCAGCACAGTTGCCATTTAAAAACCACCAAGGATGTCCTAAGACACTGTGTTCACAGGGCAGGACACCTTTCTCGGCCTCCACATGCCCACCCCCACCCTGAGCCCCCAGAGCATGTCTCCCAACAGCCGGGTTCCGTTCCTACCTGCTGGGCACAAAAGTAGTCAGAACAAGGGACGTGTCCAGCCCAGAGCAGGCTCCTGTCCAGGAGCACTTCCACCTGATTCGGAGGCTCCTGAAACGAGAACCCTGGGGGACAGCGATATTGAGTGTTCCCCATTTCTGAGCTGTGTGGCCTGCAGCACACGTTTGAACCCGCCTGACACTGTCTTCTCACTCTAATGCCAGTCTTGTCCAATTCTTGTAAAGATTGCAGTGACTCTCCAAATAATACTGAACTTCTAGAACAATTCCTGGCACAAAGCAAGCAGTCCATGAATGGTCACATCTCACGTCCATGATAGTAACTGTTATAAAATTAATATTATATAGGAGGCATAATAATTTATTTTAATAGATTTAATATATATTAATTAATATATGATATGCTATTTACATATTTGTTTATAACGATGCCGATCACTCTCTTGGTTGCAGTATGTGATAGTCTGGCCCCCGCAGGTCACAGGCTTGCCTCTTAGAGCCAGTTCGGAAACATGCTATCACCTGGGGATCCAAATACATGACTTTTTAGGTGAAATATTTTTCCTCCATCCATTGGTCAAGGAATAATGAACCCTGGCTGTGGGGCTGGGTCGGAGCAAAGCCCGACAGGTCCTACTCTGAGGGCCATGACAGTCTCCATCCCATCCTGGGCTGAGTTTACTTGTGCCCAGGCACCTGTGCTCACCTTGGGCCCAGCCTGAGCTCTGGCCTCATTCCCGCTGTCAACCAGGCTCAGTGGGCATGGCTGCTTTCCTGGCATTCAGAGGTCAGGCCCCGATGGCTGGGCCCCAGTCTGTACTGCTCCTTGACACCCCAGAATGCAGCACTTCTCCATGCAAAGATGCACAAATGTGGTTAAACTTTAGCATCTGAAATAACAACGCGTTTTATAATAGGTAGTGGGATTTTTTCCCCCCCAGAAGATGGCCTGTTGTACAGTTGATAGTACCTCAGAGTCATGAATGCTAAGGACCATGGTAATAAGAATGCCACCACCTGGGAGCCACTACTCCATGCTAAGTGCTTCTCCGACGCTGTAGGACCATCTACCGGGACTTTGGTTCAGTTCCCAGGCCAGGTGAAGGGAGGGCCCTGAGGCTCAGGCCCTGGATGCTAGGCTCAGGCCTAGGATGCACAGTGGGAGTGGAGACCGACGCTGGGCGCTTTCCCAGACGACCCTGCTTGGGAGGCTGGTGGGTGTGGCTGAGAAAACAGTGGGGACTGGAGGGGTGACTCAGAGAGCCCAGCAGGGGTCCTGGTGTGCGGCCAAGCCTGGACGCCCCCTAGGACCATGCCAGCAGTCTAGGGCGCCCACAGCACCCCCACATCCAGCACACCCAGTGTCCCCATCGAGTCGTAGACCTACTGGAGCCCTGTTGCAAATGGGTGACAGAGCAGGCCACACGAAGCAGTCCGACCACCAGGCCCAGCTCTCCAAGGCCTCTCCCAATAGCCCAACGGCCACTCACACCAGGAAACATGGATTCCATGGAGTCGCTGCTAATTCATTCCCAGCAACAGGCCTCTCCCTGGCCCCAGCGACTGAGACAGCCAGCCCCCAGCCCCGGGCGCAATGTGGTAGGTGAAGCACATAGCAGCATCCCCCCCCAACAGCCTGGAGATACAGAGGTGCAGAGAACAGAATCCCAAGGAAGCCTCCGCTGGAAGGACTATTTTTAAAAAGACTTGTGAGAGCTGTGAAAGGGGAGCTGTGGCCTGTTCCTCCGCAAGTCTTCCCAACAGCCGGTGCGGGCGCCGTGCTGACCGCCTGTGGGCAGGAGGCCGGTGCGCTGAGGCCCCGGGACGGCTGGGATGAGGAACCGAGTGCATTCGGCCGCGGGGACGTGGGAAGAACAGAACTCTCCAAACCCTGGCGGCTCATCGAATCCGAATCCAGCTGAACCTACTGATTGTCTGAGACTGTGCTCCCGCTAAACACCACTGAAATCTGCATTATTAGCCCCTGCTTTGGGGCAGTGCAGCTGCTGGCGCACCCACAGCTTTCATATATAGCAAGTTGCCCCAAACACCCATTTGCATCAGGGGCCTCTGTTCTGCCCCTCGGCCTAGGACTGTGGGAACTAAGCCGACGGGAACTGCCCGGCCTCTGCAGCGGCAGGACGAATGGGTGCCTCAGGCTGGGAAGTTCACAGTGAGCTCGTTTTGGTCATTAAAGGTTGCCGTTTAAATGCAGAAGCCAGACACTTAATTTTAACCCTCAGTTTGAGGATGGTGGAGGTGAGCAGAGGGTGGCTGTGCACTGCGTGGGACAGGTCCTAACCGGCCACCCCCCGCCCCAGCTCTGTGTCTGCAGTAAGTGTACTTGCTGTCAGGTTTGAACGGAAACACCGTGACATTACCACACCGCACTGTGGCGGGGCGTTGAGCCAGTGTTTGCAGGCGGCGCGCGGAGGCCGCCCTGGAGAGCTTTCAAAGAACACGAGCTCTCTTGGGCTCTGGCTCCCCCCTCGCAGAGGAAACTGTTTGATGAGGCTGAGAGGAAGCGGGACACCTGATTTCGCCTCTGAGCGTCCCACGGAGGAGTAAGGCTCTGGCACCTGGGCCTCACGGTCCTGCAGCCCTTTCCTGAAACCCTGGAAGGGAAGGCCCGGCACATTTCGGTCCCCCCCAGAAAGGCCTCCAACCACCTGTAATAATCTGTGAAAGAAAATAACTTAACTGACCGGACTGCTTCATTCTTGGCTAAAACTTTTTAACCAAGTATCTCAAACCTCTTAAACTCAGCCCCCGCCCTCCCCCAGAACCACGCGGGACACTGCTCTCCAAGCCCCAACTACAAGCTCTGCCGGGAGGGAGGCTGAATCGCGGGGCTGAAGGCGCGGACTGCGGGGCATTAGCTCCCACTCCCCAGGGCTCTGTCTGCTGCTCTGCCCCAGAGGTGCTCTTGGTTAGAAGGCCCTTGCTTTTGTTCAGCGCTTCTAAAAATATAAAATCTATCATTAAAAACTAAAACAAATCCTGGCTCAGGTGAGACAAATCTTTCCCATCAGACTTTTTTTTCTTTTTTTGCCAGAATTGGGGTAGAGCATTACCACGAGGGCTCAAAAAGAATGATTAAGTCCTACGTGGACACAGCTCTGCCTCGGGGAGGACCTCGTATGTTGTTCCGCATTCTGTGTATCACTCAAAAGGGCTGCCACGGGGAAATGATATTGAACTAAAATAAGACAAGAACACATTGACGGAAATTATACCCTGTCCAACGAGCTGACACCCCTCCAGACAGCTCGCCATGATCCACTGCAGCCGCCGCTGCTTACCTGGGCGACATTTAGGCTGCACAGTGGCAAGGGCAGGAGCAGCCTTGGAGTGGGGAGCGGGCAGCGGGCACACGGCCCCGGGCGGCAAGAGGAGGAGCAGAGTCCCCCGCAGGCCTCCTTGGAGCCCCGCACACTAGCTAGCACCCAGCAGCTCTGCCGGCTGTCCCGGGCCCAGCACGCTCTGCTCCGGTTGACCCGCGGGGTGTTGGGGATTTTGGTTAATATCTGAGCCTACATTGAGCAATAATGAAGTTTCATGGAAAGATCCCTTTTAGAAACTGGCAGTTGTGGTAAAAAATACCCAAAGTACTCATTTAAAAAAGGGCAAGAATCACCAAAACAAAATAGTCGTAGAAGACCAACTCGTGCTCAGTGCATCACAAATAAAGTAGATAAGACTTTGACAGGATGTGGAAAATATAAGTAGGACCATTGATAAGGCAGGTCTACTAGACATGCATCCAAGTCCATCCCTCCAAACAGAAACGCGCCCTTGCCGAGGCCTGCAGAGCAGGAACAAGCTGAGCACCAAGTGGGCGACACAGCCCAAACCCGACGTGGCCAGGCCCGAGCAGTGCGTGTGTGGACCCAGACGTTAAGACCTAAACTGAAAAATCAAACAACCAAAGAACAAATGACAGGTTGTAAGCCTCCTAAAGATGAAAATTACGATAAAGTGAGGATTAAAAGAAAACTTGCAGAACTTTCTGTTATTAAAAAAAAAAAAAAAAAAAAATCATTGCTTATCAGAGGGGCTAAAGCTATCATAGGGGGAAAATCATAACCTTGAAAACTTAGTTTATTCACAAAAAAAGAAAGAAAGAAAAGAAAATCAGTGAACCAAGCTTTCAAAGGACACTGCAGGAAAAGAGGAGCCAAATATATCCTAGTAAAGCAAGAAAAATATTCAAGGAGCAGCAGAAATTAATGAAAAATATCTAATGAATATGTATCTTTTTAGGGGAAACACAATAAAATGGACAAACCCCTAGTGATCTCCGTGGTTCTCAAGCAAAGATCATTTGTCCACCTAGGTGACATTGGCAATGTTTGGAGATGTTTTTGGTTGTCACAGTTGGGGTGTTGCCAGGATACCTGGTGGGCGGGGGCCAGGGACTGCTCACGGCCCTGTGTGCCCAGGGCAGCCTGAATGGCCGTGGTGCCGAGGTCGAGAAACACTGAATGATCTTAATGTGAACAAAAGAAAGAAAGCACAAACTCACACAATTAGAAACAATAACGGACAGAGCCACAAATAGAGAAACACTGATAATATATATGAATACATTATTCCATTTTGTGCAAATAATCCTAAATGAGTACATTTTTTATAAAAGTGGAAAAAATCACCCAGTTCACCACACAAGAGAAAGAACTTAAACCAGCCAACTACCATTTAAAAACAAAACATGGAGAGGGTTGTCAGAGAGCCATCTCAAAAAAGCTGGCGGCCCAGATGTTCGCACCATTAATTCTATCAATCCTTCAAAAGACAGATGACACCAATGCTATTTTAGCTGCTCAAAGAGAGCAGGAAAACCTTTGAATTCTTTTTGGAAGGTGGTACAATGTTGATGTCAAAAGCTGACAAAGATATAAAAAGAGGAGACCACAAACCAATGCTACTTCTGAGCGGCAAGGCAGCAAATCGTAGATGATGTTTTGAACAGCAGACTTCGCGGCAGCGCACCGCGGAGAGAGAGCAACAGCTTTCGATCAGATAGAGCTGATCCTCAAATACAACGAGGTGACGCCACGGAGGCTGTTCGTGTGATTCGCTGGTTTAACACTTTAACATCGCATCGGACAGGGGGAAATGTTTGACCAGCTGCACAAATCCATACGAGGCATTTACAAATTTAAACACAAATCTCTGATTGAAATGAATAGACGGTCACCTGGATGGTCAAAAGGGTGTTTCCGGGAACATGCACGGAACCAGCGGCTTCTGCCGAAAAGCTCGGACCTGGCCCTCGTTCAGACAGGGCGGCCACTACCTGCTGCTCGCAGACAGCTCCTCAGGCTGTTAGTCATTTGGCTATTGCAGGGGAGAGGCACACATGAGGTTCTCGGTTAGCTAAAAAAAGGAAGGTTATTATCATTTTCAGTCATATGATTCCATACACGAATACTCAAGAGCCTGGCCGGGCGTGGCTCAGCAGCTGAGCGTCGACCTAGGATCCAGGCGATCGATTCCCATCAGGGCACATGCCCGGGTTGCGGGCTCAATCCCCAGTCGGGGGCGTGCAGGAGGCAGGCGATCAATGACTCTCTCATCATTAATGTTTCTATCTCTCTCTCTCCCTCTCCCTTCTTCTCTCTGAAATCAATAAAGATATATTTTTTAAAAAAAGAATACTCATGAGAAATGGCTGGAAAAAATATTAGAAACAATAAGACAATTCAGCAAGACGGCCAGTAGTAAACTCCACAAACAAAGATTGGTATTTTTGATTAACCCAAATGATAACCAATTAGAAAAATATAATCAAAGGAAAGATTTGCCTTATAATGCAATACAATGTGAGACAGAGCGAGAAAGAGAGGCACAGTATCTAGAAATAACCCTAGATATAAAGTTTAGGGCCTGCACAAGTAAGTAAAAGCACAGTCAGCTGCTCACGGCTGAGCAACATAACCAGAAAGCCTCGCTCTGCTCTGAACAGCAGCTTCTAAGTCACAGCGGTGTCAACCCTCCGACACACCTACACCTTTATCCCGTTTCCTCACCCCCCAAAATCCTGCCGGGCATTTTGTGAGGAGAGTAGTTTTTAAACTAAGACTAAAGATCATAAAAATAGGTGTAAGTCTCTAGAGTAAAATCCTGACTCAGGCAGAAAGGAAGCCTCCCTGGGAGCACGTCGGGGCGCAGGCGATGACAGGCAGGTCCGTGGGAAAGATGGGCGCCATGGGCAGGCATGGACTGAGTGCATTTGAGAATTCCGCAGACAATAAAGGTGCCTTTTTAAATCAGTGAAAGAAGAATTATTTAATAAATGGTATTTAGTCAACTGAGCCACTGGGTTGGGGGGAAAATAAAACATAAAACTGGAACCCTAATTCACTTCCTACCTCCTACCCCCAAATCAAGATGATTAAGGACCTAAAGGCCAAAAAAATGAGTAATCATAAAAGATAACATGGAGGTTAATATAAAATCTGGAGTAAGTCACAGAAACCATAATATGACAGATAAATCTAAATATAAAAAAATCTAAAACCTCACTATGATAAAAAATTACAAACAAAATCAAAAGGCATATGACAAACTGGGAAAAATATTTATGACACAAATGACAGAAAAGGGCTAATTTCCTTAATATATAATAAGCTCTCACAAATCAGTGAGAAAGCTATCAATCATTCAACAGGGGAAAAAAGGGGAAATGGAATGAAAAGGCAATTCACAGAGAAGGAAAAATAAATGACTTATAAACATATGGAAAGATGTTCAACGTCATCATAACTAAAGACATGTAAATAAAAACAACGGAAAGCCCCTCGAATGGGCAAAGGTTTCTACCTTGACTGAGCAAGTCTCTGGTGCTCTCCTTCCCTCTCTCTCTCTCTCTCTCCCTTCCTCTCTCTACAAATCAGTAATTTCTTAAAAGTGATCCACTAGTGGATATAAAGATCTGGCTGAAACTATGAAAATGTAAAAGATGTTAGCATTTTGTTTCAAAATTCCTCCCCGCAAGATACTTTCACATTCTGAAATAAAAAAGCAGTAAGCACAGCTGAAAAGCCCGGAAGATACCACCTCAGCCAGGGGTCGGGAGTCAACCTCAGCAGGGGACTCCTCAGGGGACTCCTGGCCGATGCAGGAGGGTATGTGGTGTCACTCACGCATTCCCGTCCAGAGTGCACAGCCTCCGCGAATCACGAGAAAACAGCAAAGAAGCCCAGACCGAGGGGTGTCTCACCAAAGAGCCAGCCAGTGCCCTTCACAAGTGTGAAGGTCATGGACAGCTAAGAGTGACTGCGGCACTGTCCCAGACTAGGGCACACTAAGGACACAGGACAAGTAGATGCCATGTAGGAGAGTTATTGCATCCTGACTTAGACAAGGGTACCCGTGGGGCACTGGGGACATTTGAATGGGTCTATGATATCAAGGCTATTTCCTGGTTTGAGTAAGGAAATGTAAGCTGTTGGCATGTAAGGCACCCGCACGAAGGATGTGAGAACTCTCTGCACTATCTTTACCACCCTTTTAGTAAGTCTGATATTATTTCAAAATAAAAAGTGTAAAAAGTAATTAAAAATATTTTTTCCTGGAAGTCCCACTGGGACAAGCAATGAAAGATACAAGACAGTTGACAGGAAACCAGTCATTAAATCCCAGTGGAAAATCCCGATGGAGTGGTTTCTTTTCCCTGGGCCGTGTCCTCACCAGGTGCCCTATACCCAGACATCACAGTGACATGCAAATACCCACCCCTTCTCCCTGGTTGACAAAGAGACAGCGGCCCCTCAAAAATCAGGCAAGTCCTTCGGGAACAGAAATGTTAGGCGAGTAGCCTCAAGGGCCTGTTCGAGCCCTTGACTTAAATATCAGCGCTTAGGGCCAGGAGTCCCAATATGCTATTGGGTTTGGAGAAGGGGGCAAATCGTAAAACTATCTCCTCCCCCTGGAGTGGTCTGGGGAAGTGGCTCGCCACTCACAGCCCCACCTCTCACTGTGTAAAATGTGGAGAAGAAAAGTCACTCCAAGGGTGACAGTGACATCTGTGAAGAGCTGATTCCCAAGACGGGCTGCTGACTCCATGCCCTCAGATCCCTTCCGGAGGACACGCAGTCACCGAGGGTGCAGGACCCACCGTCAATTCACCCCGCAGCCCCAGGAAGCTGCCGCGCGCCTCCGAACGCCCGGGGCCAGGCAGCAAAGGAAGGTTGGTGCGTTGGCGCTGACTTCTAGCTCCCAGGGCTGCCCCCAGTTCAGGCTTAAGAGATGAAAATGATTTTGAAAACCAAGGCCAAAGGCCACAGGCATATATTTACTGCAGATTATTGACACAAGTGTGCCATGGACCTAGCCAATCAGAAAGTAATTTTATAAACACTGTTATTAAACAGGAGGGCAATTACTTTAAGTACTGGAAAAATGTCAGGGTCGGACATGAATTTGGTGGGTATCACATTTTATTTGACACACAGTGGATCAATGACTCCAAGGAAATTTATTCAGAAATAATATGCACCAGGCCACCAACCTCCCAGCTAGCCCTCCCCTCTGCAGAGAGCCCGAACTTCAAGGGAGAAATCATTTCTGACTTACTCGGTGTACTGAGCATCCAGAAACGTGCTCAGGGCTCTGTCTGCATAGAGTGCAGAAGCAACTAAGGGCTCCGTGTGAGTGCAAACCTGGCCTAGAGGATGTTCGAGAAAAGACCCTTCCGCTCTGCCTCTGTCCGCTGAGCGGAACAGGCTTCTGATGCACTAAGGAGACACGTAAGGGGCCAGGGCAGCAGCTCGGCGGTGCTTGTTTGTAAACCGAGGGGCCTTGAGGTCCCCACCCTTTTTACTTGTCTGCTGTCACCCTATCTGTTGCTACCACATTAGTGGCCCTCACCTGAGTGTGCAGGGAAAGGGAGCAGGGACAGGCTGCCACCGTCCTCTGGGAGGGCAGATTTCCTGCAACATCAAATGGCCAGGTAGTTTCTTCCATTCCCAACAGAGTGTGGAGTGGCTCCCAGTGACTGCAGCGGCCCTGGCCGCCCCCGCCCTGTCCCAGCAATTCCGTTCTGTTGGACATGAATGTCAGGTGCATTACAAGGCAGGGGAGCAAAGCGTAGGATGCAGGTGACGGGCCCTCAGTAAAAACAGAGGGAGGTCAGCAAATACAGCGAGAAACAATGCTGCGTTTGGTAGGGCCTACATTTTGAGACATTTCAGAATTCAGGAACTGGGGCATGACATGCCTTCTCTGGTTGGAGGCAGCTCACTCCCCAGCCCCTCTACCCATGGTGACAACGACAGGGGGAGGGCCGACCTGCCCCCGAAGAAGCAAACTAAACAGTAAACAGCTATGTGTGGAGAAGGTGTGCCTCATGGGATGTCAGCCCAGAAATTGAATTTGTCTTAAAAGCTTGAGATAACATGAAGCTTCGTGTCTCTCTGTTTCTAAAGCTAAGTTTCCACTTGGCCCCCCATCCACACAGAAACTATTTAAAAATCCTCCCCCTTGATCAGTTGAGTGGGGGGTCCTAGAACAGCCCATGGTGACAGATACCAGCTATAGACCCACCAGCTTCCCCAGCCCTGAGGGGCGAGCCTCACAGCGAGGCCCTGCCCAGTGACAGTGGGCCAGCCTTGCGGGACTCTTGGGAATGCGGTTGTCTGAGCCCCGCAGCCCAGGGCTTGCCCCATGTAGCCATGGAGACCAGAGGGCACTGGTCATGCTGGTGAGAGCAGAAGGCACTGAGCACTTGAAAAGAGGGTGCCTTTCAGAGGTCCGGAGGGACGTGCCCCTCCCTGTAGGCACGTTTCCCTAGTGACATCTGCTCCTTCAACTTGCTGGCGACCTGGACGTGATCTCAGCCCAGGATCCCAGAGCAAACTGGCTCCTGGTCCCTCAGTGCCTCTCCCCCATGCCCGGCCTTTCAAATGGTCAGCCTCCTTTCCCTCCTCCGAAGCAACGGGCGCCCCGAAAACATGAAGCCACCAGGGTGCCTCTGAAGCCATTTTGAATTTGCCCTCTTTGGGGGACAAAGAGAGGGTGGTGTTCTTGTCATAGACTGGCGGGGAATCTGCCTGGTAATGGCGCGGTCGCCCTGCCTGCCTGCTGGGCACGCCGATGCCCAAAAGCAACCTCCCTGTAGCATGGCTGCTGGAGTGGGAACGGCTGCCCGTGGGGAGCAGGGCTCCTCGTCTGTAGATGGGGACAGAGACCCCTGAGGGTCCGCCACACGATGACTAGCAAGAGGGGCCAGATTCATACCCGGGGAGCCCCCGTGAATCGGGAGTGGAGGCACCTGGCGCAGCCTCACTGGCTACTTGTCCAGAAGCCCCGCCCCGCAAAACCGCACCGGGCGGGGCGGCACCTGGCAGCCGGGCTCTGCCTCCCCGGCCGGCCGCTCACTCTCCGAGCCTCAGTTCCTTCTCGTGAAAATCACGGGTGTCCCTTTACTTGAGTGGTTTGCAACTTTTGAATCAACTCTTTTTTGCTGCACCTCCCAGCCCCACACACACAGTTTTTGACAGATTTTGTCTGCCTCTCTGTAACATCGGGTCTGTTTTCCAGCTAACTCATCAAAGGCATGCCTCGAGACCAGTCGGAGCCCGAGGTAAGAAAGAAGAAACCAACGACGCTGATGTAGTTCTTGCCCAAAACACTGACATTTCGTAAAGTTCAACAGCCTTCTTTTTTTTTTTTTTTAAATATATCTTTATTGATTTCAGAGAGAGGAAGGGAGAAGGAGAGAGAGAGAAACATCAATGATGAGAGTCATTGATCGGCTGCCTAGCCCGCAACCCGGGCATGTGCCCTGACTGGGAATCGAACCCCGATCACCTGGATCCTAGGTCGACGCTCAACCGCTGAGCCACGCCCAGCCGGGCAGCCTTCTTTTTAAAGCCACATTGTTATGTATTTTGTATTTTCCAAAATGAAAAGATACACTTCTTATTATAAATGTAATATACACTCTTTTTAATTATATATTTCACACATGCATAATATTACAAATGCTCTTATTTTTAAAAAATGAAATTTACCATATATTATTTTCTAAATTAAAAACCTTAATAATCTATTATTGGCATCCTTTCATATTTATCCACAGAAATGTGCTGCATTGTCTTAGTGCCCCACTGATTATTCAGTAAATCCCTATCACCCCGGTTGTCTGGGTGACTTCTGCTCTTTTAGTCTTGCAAACGCCAGCATGCCAGGCACCCTTGCAGCGTGCTCTGGGCACACACATTTATTCACTAGATATTCATTTCTAGAAGCGGAGTTGATGCTCCAAGTCACATATACTTTTGAAAAAGCTATTTCACTTTTTTCAAAAGGGATTTTACTATGTACAGCACTGTTTTATGAAATTACCTTTCACAAATGACAAACTAAATTCTACTCCCATCTCAGTATACAAGATTGGTGGCATCTTCTGGTTTTCTTTTTAAAACTAATTTTTTTTAAAATATATTTTTATTGATTTCAGAGAGAGGAAAGGAGATGGAGAGAGAGAGAAACGTCAATGATGAGAATCATTGATTGGCTGCAGCCCTCATGTGCCCTGACAGGGAATCGAACCCCGATCGCCTGGATCCCAGGCGGACGCTCAACCGCTAAGCCATGCCCGGCCGGGCTTTTAAACTAATTTTAAAATTATGTATTTAATACATAAAAGAGCTATCCAAAAGGATCAATAGATGATAATTGCAATGAGATGAATATCTGGATATTCTCCACCTGGCTTAAGGAAATAGACTCTACCTGTGGCATTATCTGCTCATTTAAAATGACTTGAGAAGTCATGGCCATCTGGACTACTTCTCCAGGATCTGTGGAGCTGGAGAAATATGTTGGACACCATGAGGCTTGATAATCCAGTCCTCAGAAATCACTGCTGTTTGTTCATCCATCCATCATCCATCATCCATCCATCATCCATCCATCATCCATCCGTCATCCACCCATCCTCCATCCATCCTTCCATCCATCCATCCTTCCATCCATCCATCCATCCATCCATCCTCCATCCATCCTCCACCATCCATCATCCATCCATCATCCATCCATCCATCCATCATCCATCCATCATCCATCTGTCATCTATTATCTATTCACCATCCATCATCCATCCATCATACACTGTCCATCCATCATCCATCCATTCTTCCCTCCACTCATCCATACATCATTCCTCCTTCCCTCCCTCATTCCCTCCCTCCCTCCCCCCCTTCCTCCCTCCCTCCCTCCATCCATCTATCATTCATCTGTCCATTTGTTTTTCATTCATTCATTGTTCCCAGCATGTCTTTCCTATTCCAGGCACGATGCCAGACCCTGGCATCATGTCCTCCTGCAGCTTCCAGTCTAGAGCACATAGCAAATATTAAACACAAGCCCACATCACAAACACCTGTGATCAGGATGATGCCTGTGTGTGCTCTGAAGCAAAATGTCAGAACATCAGGAGAGCCTAGAGCATAAGGACAAACCTGCATACCCCCAGCAGACCACAGCCCCGGTAGACACCTACCACCACGGCTGACTGCAGCTCCTCACTTCTTGCTTTCTGGGGCAGGGGCATATGGGCCTATCTTTTGCCATCCATGGTGATTTATTTCATAATATTATTTATAAGCAGCTTTTCTAACAGAGGACTAAGGGCTCCCAAGAGCGCCCAAGCAGCAGCTTGCTCCCTTAGTCCCAGGTCACAGCAACTGCATTCCATGCAGAGAACCCCTCTCCTCTTCTTCACAGAATTGGTATTCATTTGGGCTCCTCCACCAACTTGCTCCTTGAGCCTGGGACTGCTCAGAGTCAGCAGTCTGGCTCCTTTGGACCAGGTTCCTAAATTCAAGCAAGATGATGGCATGCACACAGGCTCAGTGGTACCCTGGGACACCTGAGCTTTCAGAATCATGGACTTGACCTCTCTGCACAAGTTAACTTCATGGGCAAACAACAATGTCACCCACCCTGTCATGATTTCTGGGTGGTGTGGGGATTCAGTTGTCAAGGGCTCTAAGTGCAGCTCATATTACAAACAAATGAGTTAGCACCAGATAGGCAGGCGCACAGCTCACAGGACTGGGCATCAAGAGGGCAGAGACCTCCCGTCTCCACTGACATGCACAGAGCCTGGCACATAGCAGATGCTCAATGAACACCCGTTGAAGGAAAGTGAATATAAACACCTAATCCCTGAGCCTATGTTAACATCCATCTGCCTCTGGATCCTCATCATTGCATCAGAGTGAGCACCCAAGGCCTTGCTCTCCATCCCAACACTGTGTTTGTCATCACTGCAGGTAAAAGTTGTGGATGGACTAAAGCCTTCCAGCGGAAGTTTGCAGTGCACACAGTAGGGATCTCCTGCTCAGGGAGGAGATGAAGATGAGCAGACTCCACTCTGAATGACCACAGGAGGTCACATTTTCAATGTCCTTGGTTTTCCTTCTTTGGGCCAAGGAAGTGCTCACATCGGCGAGCAAGTTCTAGGACAGAGTTGCTGAGATTCTCAGGTTCCTACAACCCCCCGTCCACTCCAGCGCATCACCACCTCCCTGTCAGAATCACCCAATCAAACAACTGAGCTCAGAAGGCCCCAGGTTCCTCCAGCAGGAGCTCCAGGCCAGGCCCTTTCCCAGGAAGGCAGCTTGACCACAGCCTTCCGGAGCCTCTGCATGCGCACCTGTGACTGCTGCTCTCTCAGAGAACATGACACCCACATCACTTTGTGTTTCTCAGCAATGGGTCCCAAGAAGTGGGCCTAACTCCTTTCAGGAATTGTGGTCCATCCAAGGACCCCACAGCACCTATGGGTCCTTTCCCATTACAGAGATGCCCACATTTTAATATTATATTCAATTGAGGAAGTCCTGCCATCCCTGAAGCCACCCACAGGCTCTCCTTGGGTAGTACAGACACTGTGAACAGGGTCCTCTTCTCAGGAGCTGCGTCCAGCAGGCTGAAGGAGAGGGGTCCCAACTGTGCAAACAATCTGTTGCCCAGTTGACCCTGGATGTGACTTTCTAGAATGCCATCTTCATGGGCCCCCAAAGCAGTGGTTTGTTCACTGCCAGATGCCCAGCACCTAGCTGGTCCCTGGCACCCGAGATCATGGAGGAGCTGGGTGTCCGGTGTGAGCATCTGTCCCCATACCTATGATATTCATCACCTGTCTTCCTGTGCGTAACCAAAGGCAAGGTAAAGTAAGAGCTATTGAGCAGGGAGAGAGTCTGTCTCATACAAGCCCAGTCATCTCTTGAGACAATCCTGCCAGGTTGGTGCTATTGGCCATTTTCTAGAAGAGGAAACTCATGCTGGTCATGGCCATGCCACCCATCTGTTCCTGGAGTGTGTGAGGCTCCCACCACATGAGTGGGCCAAGGCCCCGTGTCCTGAGGTAAATGTGGGGACACGAGATCTAAGAAAAAGCAGAGTTCAGGGCCAGAGGGAGACCACACTGTACAAGTCGCCAGAACCATCTGCCTCTGAGTGCTGGTGTGATGCCTTCTGTCTCGGGAGTCCCACCACCCGGTGACCAGTCCAGGGACAGGGTCCCCCAAGACTGAAGGCCCAGACTGACTGTGAAGGACACACAGGGGATCAGTCAAAAGGAAAGCTCCCTCCCCATCACCCAAGATCACAGACAGAGAGGAACAGCCCCAGACGCCATGGACTCATCAAAAACCCCAACCAGGCAATAGAAGCATCAGTCCAGTGAGGCAGCACCTTCTTTTGTAGAAAGATTTTTTTTAGCTAAAAAAGAGAGAGAGAATATAGCACATGAAGTCTGCCTCGCCTCACAGCCTCATCTAACCTATGTGGTCATCAGGCCAAAAAAAACCTGCTTCCTTAAATATTGCGCAGCCAAAGACAGGCACGCCTCTCCTTTCCCAGAACGTTACTACTTTTTCCCCCCGATTTTGCAGCTTTGGAAAAATAGATAATTATTTCAGTTAATTTCAGCAAAACAGTTCAAACTCATCAGGGCTGAACAAGTATAATTTACTGCTCCTCCTGACTTATTGTTGTGACTAGATGTGGATTGATGATTAAAGTGGTAAACAGAGCGGCGCTGAGAAAGGGCTGACTCGGCTGTGCGTCGGAGACACCTGCCCGGGGCCGGCCCGCGCTGCCTGAGTGCGGGGCTGTCACCACAGAATGTGCGGGTTTGACAAGGTGTTATCTAATTGTGTTTTTAAAAGCCAAGATACATACATCTTTTAATGTGTCACTTGAAGCAGCCCGAGAATTTCTTTTATTAACAAGTACAAAGGAAAATGAGCGCCTTGCAGTTTCTTTTCCTTCCCCTCTCCCTCGCTCTATTTTTTTCCCTTTCCCTGCTCTGCCCTTTTGCCGTCATTCTGTGGAATCTATTTTGCTCTTTAGTCAAACTGGCTTTTATTTAAATGGTTGCCCAAAATAGCTCAGCCACATTCATTCTAGAAGAAGACAGCACACGCCGTGTTGCTCTGGTCTTGGTGGGAAGCAGCTCAGGGAAAGGAAGGTCGAGAACAGTCCTCCCCGAGCTCTGGGCCTCAAAGCGGGGGCGGTGGGACTCCGCCTCCTCCCCGACACTGTCCCAGAGAACACAGAACCCCAATGAAGGCAGGTCTCCTCTGGCCGGTCACGTGGCAGTGTCGGGGAGAGGACGGCGCGGCAAGGCCCCACACACCCAGTGACAAGTAGGAAGTCAACGACGCCCTGCAGGGTTGGTGTTTGGAAAGAGCCAGAAAGAGGGTTCTGTCCACAGCACCTGCTAGGAGAGGACAGGTAGAGGGACAAACAGCCATGGTCCACCATGGATAGTAGGTTCCAGCAGTGTCACCAGGTCCTGAGGCTGGGCAGTTATAGGCAGTGTCCAGTTGCTCACAGACAGCTGGAAGCCCAGCTCTCGATTGCAAGGTCAGAAGGTGGAGGACTACACCTGCAGGTGGGACCCCACGCCCTCAAGTGTGGCTGGCCCAGCTTCATGCTGATCTTATGGCTCTGGCCCCTCTGGGAAACCATTTCTCTGTGGTGTCGCTGCTCCTGCCCGCACCCAGGGAGCATGTGACACCGAGCAGAGCCCGTAGGGACAAATCTGAACTTCCTGGGCTTTAGGGCCCCAGGGCCGGAGAGGTCTCAGAGGAAATCTGGAGGCCTGGGGGCCTCCAATCTCACACCTCACATGTATACCCAGGCCATCCAGACTGCCCCGGCTTCAGGCTTCACTGAATCAGATGCATGTCCTGCTAGTCTCTCTCCTGAGCAGGAGAGAAATGAGGGGGGCTAAAGCAGGCCAGCCTGCCTCCAGGGTGGACTCCCTCCCTCCCACACAGGACCGCTGGGGAGTGTCCCTGCACCCTCCAGCAGGTAGCAAGGGGCGTCCTGGGGACCAGGGCCTAATGATCAGGTCAAAGCAGCTATTTAATCTGTCACAGTCAGTGTCATGTGGTGAGTCAAGCAATTTGCCACCAGCTATGCAAAGGAAGCAGCAGCCGGCGATGGAGGAAGCAGGAGAAGGTGGCAGGTGGGCCTTGGGCTCATCCTGAGTGCTGGGCCAAGCTACAGTCTAGCTCACAAGCATCTGCCTGGCCAGGGCCTGGAAGGTGGCCCTGGAGACTGAGTGGGGATGTAGGGAAGGGGCCCTGGGCCTGTCTCCTGCCTTTCTACAGGCACCCCGGTGGGGTGCCCACAGATGCAGTAAGGGACATCTGTGGCTGCTGCCATGTGCTCTGGATGCTAAGAGGCTGGGCCTAGCAAGCATTTTGTATTGCTGTGCAAGGGCAGCAATGAGCACAGATGAGGTCTGGGGCAGACAGTCCTCTGAGCACTTGGTATTAAATGCCTATTGACTGCCTTCTGGAGAAACGGAGGGCAGGGCTCTGCATAACCACCTGGACTTAGTGTGCACACTGCTCATCAGTGCAGCTCACACAGCCCCGAGGACAGTGTGGCACCGATGAGACTGGGAGATGGGCCCAGGGGGAACCTCTGTGCTGGCTTCTCTCAGAGGACAGTGATGATCGCTAAGTCTGGCCTATTTTTTCTCTTCCCCACTGTCTCCATGACTCTACTTTGAAAGGCTCACTCCATCCAGCTGTTTCTACCCTCACATTCTCAGAAGGTCTGCCTGGCTGGCGGGCCTCAGATCTTAAGACCAAGGCTACCTGGGAGGCCACAGTAAGGTGGGCCAGTGGCCAGCCCTGGTATTGGAGCTCACCTCCCTCCTTGGAGGCATAAAGTTCCAGGTAGAGGTGGGGCTGCAGTGGGAGAGACAAAGCCCAGAAGATCTCTGTGGTCTGCCGGCTACTGCAGGGCCAAGGCTGGCTCCGCCCAAGAGAGAAGGGTTCGGCTTTGCCAAGGAGTCACAGCGACTTCCCCTGCCTGCCTGCCTCTCCAGGAAGCTCCACTCCAAGGAAGCACAGCCTTGGGGACCCTGGCCATGCTGGGCTGTCTGCCCCACAGCGGACAAGAGCTCCCTGGGTTGCTGCACTGAAGACTTGGGGATCCTGCCACGGATCTCCTCCCATCTGCAATGCTAGGCGACTCAGCCACAGGACAGCAGGTGGCCACTCAGTCACGGCTCGCGGGAGTTCTGTTGACGATCCCTCCTTGCTGCCCACGGACCAGGGGGAGCCTCCCTGCAATTTCAAGGGGTGATGCTTACTGCATGGAAGCCCCAATAAAGCGGGGATTGACCAGAATCTGATCTGATGCCAAAAAACAGGAAACCAGCAGGTGCTGGGAACAGGAAGAAGACAGGAGGCCCGCAGACTCGTCTAGACATCACTGCCCGTTCCGCCCTCACGCTGCCGGCTGCGGGGATTTCTGACAGGCTCACTGCCCCATGTTTTCCACACAGCATCTCCTCTGACCCACCAGGCTGTAGTTATAAATACCTGGTAGCTTTGCATGGAAGGATCTTTTACTACAGGTTTAATGAGAGTTTGGCTCCAGACACACGGGAGAGGACGCTGAACCTGACAATGGCTCCTAAGTTGTACGAAAAACCTAAGCAAATAATAAACGCAGTGTGAGCTTTATACCTGTTTACTTCTACTCTCTTTAATACACCAAGTACTCATGGAACACCTACCTGAGAAATGTGTTATCTACAGCGATCACTTGTAAGAATCTGCTAAACATCAGCACAGCGGATGTGTCCATCACCCCATCACCTCGACAGCCGTGAACTGGCTGGCAAATGGGGGGTAAAGTTGATTTAATCTTTGGGTTTGGAAAAAAAAATCACCCAGAAGATATCTGTGATTATGAGACATTTGCTTTTCATTTCCACAGCCAGTTAGGGCTCACAAACATGAAAATCCATTACGGGACGGTGTATAGAGTGTGACCGCGGCTCCATCAGTCAATTAGCGGCTGAGCCAACTGTGCCGCCGTCTGAAAATCTGCATCGTCAGTGCACAAAAGTAAAGATACTCGGGGAGATGGGCTAGGGGTGCAAGAAGGCCTGGACTCATCCAGCCACACTTCCTACCCAGACACCTGCCAGCCTGACTCCTGAAACTGAGTCCCATAAAACTCAGCAATGAATCAACCTGCTAGGGTGGGGGAAATCCCACGCATCCCTGGTGCTAGGCGCCCGGATTTAAACAGGCTCTCCACGTTCTATTCTTTGAAATATGTGGTGCCCCCTTGACACTTTATGCAGCGCCCATGAGTGCTTTCTCTGAACATAGATACTATTTCTGCTTTGCGAGAGTCTGATGCCCCATGACTCCTGCATGGAAGTCTCCGTAGCGCACTCTGATTATGGTATTTTGCGCAAGGGTCATGAATAATAATATCGCTAAATAGGCTCATTGGCAGCTACAAATAAGGCTGCCAGAGCAGAGAAGGTTTTGTTTTGGAGTGGCAGAACAAGGCGGGTTGGTTGCAAGACAATAGAGCTTTAATTTTAATATGAAAATAAATACTTAAATTTATAAATATTCAAATCATTTCCAAGTGCAGGGGGAAAGGTATGCACACCTGCTCAGCGAGGGAGCACCAAGCTTCCCGAAGGGCACTGGACAGGCTCCCCAAGGCCCCTAGTTGATGCAGAAAACGAATCTGAAGGGCGGTGCCCCTCTCCCAGAGACGTCTGTTTCTCTTCTGTTTTAATGAAATTATAGTTTGCCACCAAAAGCCCACATAGCCCATTGTCTCTCAAGTAGCTCCAGCAGCCCACCAAAGCCGGCTGAGACACAGAGGGACGGACCTGAGGGGACAGCTGGCTGGAGTGCTGAGGGACAGCAAGGGAGAGGAGAGCAATCCTGTCCAGACCCCGCTCTGCCCTGCCCCTCCCGGGCCCGCCAACCTGGCCTCCACCTCTGCAAGAATGGTCCTCTCTCCTTCGGGGAATCTGCTGCTGGTCCGGTTCTCTCCTACCAGCCGGGTGGGGGCATTATCTCTGCCTGTCTGCACTGAATTACCAGCTGTCCGTCAGCTCAGATCCACCTGCCTGGCTCTCCGTCTGTGCCCCAGGCAGCAAGGCTCAGCTCTCACCGACCTCCTCCCGCAGGCAGCCCTGCACTGCTGGTCCCCTGCTACCTGGGAAGGTTTCCATCCATCCTTCCCAACAACAGCCAGCCTTCTCTCAGACAGTGGCCAGCGAAGAGGCTTGTTTGCAAGTGCTGGCTTAGGAAGAGGCACAGAAACAAACACTGGACCTGGAAGAGTCTCAGAGACCCTCAGTCTAAGACCCTCTCGCTGCTGCTGGGGAACCGGTCCCAGAGGAAAGGGCTGAAAGGTGTTGGCACCGTGAGGCCTTGGTCCCACCTGCTGGGCCTGTCTCTATCCTTGGGGGCTGATGCAGGAAGGGTGCCTGCTCCCAGCTCTGCGGGGAACGGGAGACGGCAGTGCGAGCTCACACACGCAGGGAAGGCGTTCAAATCCAGTATCCTGCCGGACCCTTCCCACAGAGACCGCACAAGAATCAAAGCAGGAAGCTCTTGCCCTCCCCAAACCGGCAGCCAAGAGGGGGCACTGAAGGCCAAAGCCCTGCAGCAAGACTTGCACGTCTCCCACTCTCCACTGCCCAGGAACGAGGGCCCCAGGGACAAGCTGGACCATGAGCCACCCAGGGAGAGGCCATCACTCCCAGCGTCCACTGAGGGCAAGGTGGCCCTCGTGTGTTGGGCCTCAAGGCCTGAAGGTCGCGGCCTGACGGGGAGAAGACGCACAGGCCAGCCGTCCCAGCCAAGGAAGTGGGCTGGCCAGACGCAGTCAGGGGGTGGCTCCGAACAGACACCCTCTGTGGTGATGCTGATGGCCTCCATCCATTTCCCCTCCACGCCACTTCTTCCACCAAAGGCTGCTGGGAGGGGACAGTCACTGTCCGAGACAGTTCTCTGGACACGGAAATATGCTTGGCCTCCAGGCCTGCATGTAGGGCTGACTGGAAGTGCTGGAGGTGACTTTCCCTGGACGCCCCGTAGCTCATGGGAATGGAGAGGCCAGGCAAGCACCCAGCACCTGCTCCTCAACCAGGACAACTCTGAGGCGCAATCCATGTTACCTCCCAATGTCCCCAGTGCCAGGAACTTCTGCTGCAACAGGCTTGGTGACACATCCTTTCCGGGTGCCCTTCCCAACCCTAGTCCCTGAGGTCACCCCAGATAAAGCACTGGGCTAAATTCTCAGACATCCACAAGTTGGGAAATCGGGTATCAGGGCCAGGTCTGTCAACAGCAATGACAGCTAATGCAAAGCGAGGCTGGGGCTGGACGCCTCAGCATTGCAAGGAAGGAATGGAAATTTCTCAGCAACCCATGTAAGGGAAGTGGGACTAGAGCTGCGTCTGGGCAGGAATGGTCAACAACACCGTCCCCCGTGGGCGTCCACTGCACAGACTCAGGGTCAGCTGGAGCTTCAGGGACAGGATCCTCTGTTCCTGTTCCAAACCTGTGCCTGGTAGCCTCCACATCTGCATGAGGCTCAGCCCGGGCCCCCCGTTGCCCCTCCAAGTCCGGCCTCCAGCAGGTTCTCATGCTGCATGTCTTTGTTGTAGTTTTGAATCCTCACCGGAGGATATTTTTTCCATTGATGTTTAGAGAGAGTGGAAGGGAGGGAGGCAGAGAGAGAGGGAGGGAGGTGGGGGGAGAAAAACACTGATGTGAGAGAGACACATTGATTGGTTTCCTCCTACACGCGTCCTGACTGAGGCGGGGGATCGAACCTGCAACCCAAATATGTGCTCTTGACCAGGAATCAAACCTGCTACGCTTTGGTGCTCAGGCTGAGGCTCTACCACTGAGCCAGGACAGCCGAGCTCCTGCTACAAGTCTTGAACCTCCAGCCCGGCAGGCGCATCTGCGTTCAAGGCCCAGCTACCACCCGAGGGAGCTCCCGGGAAGCCCCGTTGCTGGTGGAGGACCGCAAGCGCTTTGCAGCTGGCCTGTGAGCTCACGTGGGACCCCACAGGAGGAAGCAGAGGGCATGGTGGAGAGGCCCTGCAGCCACCAAGTGACAGGCGCAAGTCCGTCAACAGAAGACCTTCCTAATGCACCAATTACAGAAACAACGGCTGCTTAGCCCTGTGAACTCAGAGCAGCAGGGGGCCAGCAGCAAACTCGGGGGGGGGGGGGGGGGGGGGGGGGCGCGGGGATGAGCTGGTCAGGGAAGGTTTTCAGCACTGCAGGCTCCTCCAAAGGGGGCCTGTGCCCCTTTGGACAGAAGCACCATGCTCAGGGCCATTGTCCTGGCAAATGGGGTTCCCCCCCAGAATGCCACCCCTGAACCACAACCTGATCCCTCACTCAAGGAGTGAGCTCTCCAGGCCATGATGCTGAAGATCAATCGCTCAATTGACAATAAGAGACGTGAGTGGCCACAGGCTGGATGAGGCTCCCCAAGGCCATCTGCTGAGACCCTTACCTGTGCCTGGAGCTGTCAGGCCTGCTTCACCCGAGGGAGATGCCAGTGCCTCCAGGGCTCCGAAGCTGTCATTAAGAGGTGGGGGGATGAGAGGTAAGCCCCCTGCCCTGGATCTGACTAAGTCAAGAAGGTGCAGTCTATGCTGTGCTGTCACTATTAATGTCCTTTAGCACCTCTAAGGGCAGATCTAACATCAGGCTGCTCTGAGGGTTGATATGCCTTGTAATCCATAGATTACTGAAGTTAATTTCTCTGCTGAGATCCCGCTATCAGAGAATTGCATGCCTACTCAAAAATGGAAGGGGAAAACACAGAACGGTGTTAATTGGATTTCTGCTCTGCCTCAGTCCAGAAAAGCAGCGGTGGGGGAAAGGGCTGGGCCAGGGCCCGGAGGAAGCAGGGAGCCTTCCTCCATCCAAACCTTCTCTCAGGATGTGTGAGGACAGAGCCCAGGGAAGTGCGCACAACCCGTCCCACCCTCGTTTGGTTGTTGCTCAAGAGTCCCTTATAAAATAACAACTGGGCGATAACCACGCGCTGATTTAAATCATCACAAATCCGTTTCCCCATACTTTAAATTCATTTTAATTGAATCTCATCCTCTTGACTTTCATTTACTTTTAAATGAGTTTTGGTTGCAGAGCTGAGGATGCAGCTGACTCCAAGAGTTGACAAGTTTTAGTGTTTTGATCATAGATTATTATGTAATGCTGACAAATGTTTCTCAGACTACAATACTGCATATGAAACACCGCATAATACCCGGGGTAGGCTCGGTGCACAAGGGATTTCACAGGTAAGCAAACAAGCAGGCTGTGTTACAAAGGTCATTAATTGCCAGAAGGCCCAATTGCCTCAAGGAATGATTGCAAATAATTCACCCATCCTCTGGAGGTTGGCTAGCCAGGAGAGGCTTTTTGAAAACGATCTTCAGTGTTGGAAATGAGACCAAGGGCAGGAGGAGGAAGGAGGAAAAGGGATGTGCACGGCCCGCCTGCCCAGGCCCACCAGGACCTGGAGAGAGCCCTCGCCTGCCAGACTCTGCAGGAACCTCGCTGCACACCCATGCCAGCCGCTGGGCCAGCCATCCCTCCGATTCTGGAAGGAAACAGCCACCTTTAAGCAAGTTCCAAGTGCGAGTGCCCCTCGAGTATCCAGGAAGAGTTGTGTGAGGGGAACCCCCCCACACACATACCCAGAACCATTCCCCTTCTGTAAATCAAGGTGCAGCCCCTGCCCGGAACGCTGACCCTGCCAATGGCCTCTCCTCAAAGGCCACATGGGACCAGCTGGGCCCCAGGGACAGGCCCCAGCAAGTCCAGCTAAGATCCGGGCCTGGCCGGGATTAGCAGAACTGCCCAGTTGACCAGAAGACCTGTGAGGAACAGAAGCTGTCGTGTGAGTTGCTGGTGTTGCTTCTTTGTCACAGCGACATGCAGTGCTGCTCTGGGAAACGGAGCTTCTACCCCATCCTCTGCGCCGGCAAAGCCTGACGTGGGGACAGGTCATTCCTTATGTCACCAACCCAACACCTTCCTATCCATGGATGACCAGAAAGTCACGGTGAGACCGGGAGTAGCCTCCACACCCAGAAGGGGCCAGGACATGGGCGAGAGCCCAGGATGGCCAGCCACCAGGAAAGACTCTGAGCAGGGAGACTGAAGACACTTTCTTTACGAAGCCACGCATTTGGCCTTGGCTCAGAACCGGGTCCCGCGGTGTGACGTGTCCCTAATGTGCAGGCTAGCTGAGGTGGAGGCAGAAAGGGCAGCAGCCAGCATGAGCCAGCCACCCCCGACAAGCGCAGGACCGTTCAGTGTCGCCGTTGCTAAATGGTCCAGCTTTGCTTCAGAGACCCTCCCAGATGCCACCCCGAACTCAAAACAACAACGTGATTTAGAGTGCCGGCGTACCCCTCAGTAAGGAGGGCCCGCTGCGGGGGGACTGGAGATCGGGGCGGCGCAGGGGCAGGGCAGGGGTGGCCCAGCCTCACAAAAGCCGCCCCACGGTGGGCGGTGGGTGAGGGCCCACGTCCCAGGCCTCTCAGAACGAGTCTGGAACTGTATCTGTTTTAAAGACAATTCGTTTCCCTCGGCTTGCCTGTGAACGGGCTTCCTCCCCACCACAGGAAACTCGAGTCTGATTTTAATGAGCTTCAGTTGGAATGTGGCCTTTGAAAAGTACTGCATTTGAAAAGATGGAACATTAAATTTTGTAATGATGTAAAACATCTTCAATTTTGACAGGACAATGGTGCTTACTGTGCTTTATGAGTCCACTGGCGACTCAAAGGTCACTCTGTGTGTGACTCCGCAGACGGGGGCAGTGCGGAATGAAAATCAGGCTACATGTGACCAGCTTATTATTAATCAGATGAAATGGATTTTTAACATTTTTCTAATGAGCCACAGAGTAGGGAGAAAATACCAGGGATAAACGACGGAAGGAAGAGAGCAGCCCGCCATAAGAAAGCACCGTGGCGACGTCTAGAAATGGGCCTTCCAGCGAAACCCGCAAACACTGTCTCGAGGAAGAAAACGCTGCGAGTCTGGTTGTCGTAGATGCAGAGAAAGGACTGAGAGGCCAGCTCTGATCTACCGGCTTCGCCCCTCGTTTATAACGAACAAGCGAGTGATCACGCGGGTGCACATCCACAGGCCCGGATCCAGCGGGGAGAGGTGGCTTCACCAGCTCCACGATAAATCCTGTTTGCAGGGGCCCATCACTCAGCTGTAAATATGGGATTCGGGCTCAAACGTGGCATACAAGGCCTCGGCCAGGACAAATTTACGGGACAGTCACCACCCACCCCCATCTAATTTTTTAAGCCTCTCTATGTGTGAGGTTTTGGTATTGAAGAGACAAGGTACCAAAATGAAAGAGAATTATAAAAAGAAGAAAAAACACCAATAAATAAATGTTGAAAAGTTGGAGATTTTTTCCATCTCTTATCTAAATCAAAAGGTTATTTTTCAAGGTAGTCTCTGCAAAACATAGCAAGGTACTTATGAAATAAACAGACTTCCTATCCCAAGCAAATAAAATCAGACGATCGAGGTGTATTCCAAGTGCAGCTCTAGGGGCATGTGATTGGGGAAACTGAGGCAGGGACCTGCAGGCATGGGAGCACCTTCCTGAAGAGGCACACCACTCCCCAAAGGGCCTTTGACTGCTGGCCTGGGAGGACGGCTGAGTTACTCAGAGCATCGCCTGGACAAGGAGGAGCCCAACCCCCTAGCAGACCAGGCCGCTTTGCAGGAAGCCAACCCCACAGGCCTCACGTGCAGCCCCAAGAAAGTACACGGTGGGTCCAGAGGGAGGCCAGGGGATGAGGGTGGGTGGTGCAAGGCAGCAGGTACCCACAGAACCTGGCTGTCCATCCCACAGCACCAGGATGAAAACAGCCAGTGCGGACGCCCCTCCTGAGATGAGAGCAAAGCTGCCTGGACCACACACAGACAGCTACCTATCTCCCGAGGAGGTGAGACAGAGAACAAAGGACAGAGACAGGAGTGAAATATTGAAACTGAGACTCCCGGGGAGTCAGAGCTGTGGGGGGACAAAGAGGACCAGGCCGGGGCTCCAACAGTGCTGGACACAGAGCAGACCAAGGGAAGCCGAGAAGAAGATGCAGCCACATGTGCAGGGCCAGGGACCAGTGTCCTGTTTGTGGCCACTTGGTTCACCTCACCACTGACACCAAATCTGAGTGGCTGCTGTCATTCCCTGGCCTCCCAGCTCCCAGCCTGGGGCCCCGCCCAGCAGCCAGCACCATCCCAGTGGTGGAGGCTGCTCGTCCTGCCCCTCCTGATGGAAAAGCTGGGGTCAAGAGCCTCTATATAATCTGTGGGGCCCACAGAAGAGTGAACATGGGGGCCTGGTTCAGTGTTACTAAGAATCTCAAGACCCAGACAGCAGAGCAGTGGGCTGAGTGCAGGACCCTCTGAGCTGTGGACGGCCATGGACGGAGTCCTCGAATGATCTCTAGGGCCCTCGATCATCCCATGGCCTGTTCCTGTCCCCTCTTCTACCAGTTTTCTCTTCAGTGTCCCCCCAACTGCGCAAGCGAGCTCATGGCCTCGGGGCCTTAGGCCTGGAACATGTCCTGCTGCTGATCCAGTGGCCTCCTCCACGTTGATGCTTGAATGTCACCTCTTAGGCCTGTCTCCATCCGCCCCTTGTAAAGTAGCAACCCTGTGCAGGCACTCCCTCGAATTCCCCGTTAACTTTTCTGCAGTCTTACCAGCCACTAACCGACTAGGTATTTAGTTTGGTGATGGTCCACCTTCCCAGAAGGTGAGCCTCCTGAGGGCAGTGAGAGGGGGGTGCCTCTTCTTGATGGCCTGCTCTCCAGCCCCCAGAGAGAGACCCGGCCTGCCAGAGCCCCAGGAAGTCTCTGCTGAGTGAACACAGGCCGATGTCACTGCTCCCTCAGCCTCATTGCTCTCGCTGTAACAGATGACATCCACCAGGGCCGAAGGGACCATAGCAGCCACTGCCGACTGAGTTGTCCACTCCGAACTAAGGGAAGAGCTCTTGGGGAAGGTTTGTGCCAGCGGGACCAGGCAAAGGGGGACTGGGTTCAGGGGATGAGGGGCTACAGCTCTTTTGTTCCCTCCTGTGACCCAATGCCAGGATGAACAGTTGGGGCACAGCAGACTTTCACTAAAGATGGGCTGAATGCAACAGTGACAGATGCGTGAGTCTTGAGTGACTCCGACTTCTTTTCCTGAGAACTCAGGAGCCCTTCCACAGACCATAAGGGGTGGGTGAGCCAGTGTAGACCACTGCTGTGTGGACATGTCCCTGCAATGTCCAGCACAGCCCACAGCCTTCTTGGTGTCACAGGACTACATGCAAACCTCACTACACCTTAGTTTCCTGCCTGTCAAATAAGCCTGGCAGGACTCAGCAGGAGCCAGGAGGGGCAATTCGTTGATTACAAATATATTTGTATTATTTTATATTGATTTATTATATTACGTGTGTGTACATATATATACTTGATCCTGGGAGAGTTCCTTCCCTCAGTTTTGTCAATACACTGTGGCGTGGCCTATGGCACAGGGGCTTCAAGCTAAAGACCTCCGTCCATGTCGGCGCCCCCTGCAGGGAACAGGGAAGCCTGGCAGCCACACCTGGGGAACCTAACCTCTGCTGTGGAAGCCCAGTCCCTGTGGGGCCTTCGGCAGAAGAGAGAGCAGGTCCCTGCTACTGGGATCCACAGGCCAGCCTCCCAGGGTAAGGTGTAGCTGGGCAGTGGGAGGCAGTGGGCTTGGGTGTTGGACCTCTGCTTCCTTCTCTTCAGAGGACACTCCTGGGAGCCCTGCCCCTTCCCCAATCTTTGTTTAGGTTTATCCCGTCCTTGGGCGCCTGCAAATCCAGGCCTGTATGTACAGAACATCACACACAGTGCGGGGGAAAAAAGCCACCTCCCACATTGCTCCTCAGGGGGAACAGGTGGGGTGTTTAAGGTTGCTATAGTTCCTACTTCCACCTTTTAATATTGGGACACAGAGAGTGTTGCAGCCAATAGGAAAGGTGGGCTTCCTCTCATCTGCCACAGAAGCCAAAACGGCATGAGATGCAAATAATAGAGAGACCAGCTGGGGAAGAAACACTAAAAAAAAATCATCCAGAAATAGCTGTTCATTTGAAAGCAGTTTGCCCAAACAAGAACAGGGGTCCTGGAAAGAGAATGGAGCAGCCAGTCTTGGTAACGCCCACCTCCCGCCCTCCAGGGAGCAGGGTCTGCCTTCATGGCCCAGAGTAAGGTGTTGAGGACAGACTGACTCTGCTGCTGGTCAAGGTCAGTACAGACTGGAACTGCCAGCTGCAGGTGATCTGAGCAGTAGCAGTTCCTGGACATTCACAGGCCTTTCCGCCAGCAAGCTAGGCTCAGCGCTCCAAGGGAGCGTCCCATGTGTGCCGGGTGACTGTGGGTGGGGCCATTAAGAGTCTTGACTAGCCCAGCTCTCGGTCCCTGGACACCTAAAGGAAAACTGGGCAGACTGAAGTCAAGAGGATGGAATCAGCCTCTCCTGGTCAGTGGAGCTGCCAGACCCTGCTGCTGGGGGAGTTGAGGGGTGGCTTTTACACGCAGTGCAATGTTCCCAAGATCGTTTCACAAAGTCTCATAGTTTCAACCGTGTTTCTCCCAGGAGTGGGGTTTGTGTACAAAGAGTCAGTGTGGTGCCCTCCAAACCCAGTCAACCCCCAGAGGGCTGTGGGGCTTACAGGGTGCGCCAGAGTCCTGGTACCAGACAGAAGGGCCCCAGGACAGCCACTTGGGAGTCAGGAGACCGGGCACTGGGCCAGCATCTCGCTGCCAATGAGCAATCACTATTTTCTATTTGAGTGTCAGTTTCCCCATCTGCACAATTGGGAAAAGACCTCCCCTCTCCCGAGCTCTGTTGACCACTCAGGTCTATGGAGAAGCTTGGATGGAAGGAACACTGCCCTCTGGGACCCACAGGGAAGTGCTCGTCACATTTATGGGGCGCACAGGCCCAAGGTCTAATCTGTTCTCCTTTCCAAAAGGTTTGGAAAGCGTCCCTACATTCTCTGGAACAAAGCCGGTGGGTAGAGGGTGAGTGCAGGGGGAGGGACCCCAGTGTCCTCGACACAGCATGAGCTCTGCCCCTCCACGCCCTTCCCCACACTCCGTTTCACAGCCTGCTCTCGGACAGCGTCCTGCACGTGACCCCCAGCCCCAGAGCTCTGTCTCCCGAGGCTGTGCACCCTGGGCCTCCTTCCCAATACAGGCTGCACACCTGAGTCCCTGGCAGAGAATGGCAGCCTCAGGAAGCAGGAGGCAGGTTTCTTTTTCCAGAGAAGGGCTCTTCTCAGCATTTTGCAAGCAGTGCCTGGTCCTAGCCAAAGGCCTACACAAATCCAAGTGCTCAGCCCATTCGAGCCGGGGCAGCACTAAACCAAGCAGCCTGCACTTACTGGTGCTTCTGGAGTGGCCAGACACTGCAGGGGAGTAAGTAGGATAAAAGTTGCCCCAAAGCTGCAGGGACAAGCCCCTGCTTGGGCCCAGGTTCCCAGGCAGTCCACAGGTAGCCAGTTACAGGGACCTACCTGGACACAGCAGCAGCCCTGGCCTCCCGTTCAACAACCAAGGCAAGCCCTCTCCCTAGGCTGCACCTTGAAGGTGACTTCCAAGAATTACTTGGAGCTCTGATGGTCTAGGAATCTTTCATTTCGTTATGGAGGGACCAGCTCAGGCCTCAAAGAGCGCTAATGGTAAAGCCGGCTGCCGAAGGGGCCGCACAGATGCTGGGGGGAGACTCGTGTGTCTGATGGGACCGGCGTGAGACTCTGGGACGAAGCTGGACCGATGGGTCCCAATGGACAGAGAGCAGCGGGAGGGAACAGACAAGGAAAGGAGGAGTGGGGTGGGACAGCCCTGGGGGTGGTGTGGGCCTGAGAATCCTCAGGAGCTGCCATGTCCTTTGTTGAATGACATGGGCACAGCTGTCCTCGGCCCTCACTGAAGAGGGCTCCTAGCCTCGGCACCCGTGGCCTGTGGGTCGGTTGCCGTGTCCTTTGGTTTCTTCTTTGGGAAGTTCCCAGCTGTGGACCTCACCAACGCCTGGAGCAGAGTCACCCAGGCACCACCCTCAGCTGGTGGTCACTCCCAAGCTCCAGAGACAACCCCCCTCCTGCCGCCAGAAGTGAACTCAGCTCTGCTGGGAGCCGGCTCGGCCCAGACTCCTGAGCCCAGCCTGCTCGCGCCCACCCACCCTCCCAGGAGCGGCTCTTTTCTTTGAAGAGCGCCTGTGGGGCTTCTTAACGAGGGAAACGCGCTAAGATGTGAAAAGCTAAGACCAAGAAAATGGGAAAGGCCACTGTGAAAAGAGCCCGGCATCAAACAAGCCTGCTGGTGCCAACACGGAGGCAGTTAGGAGCTCCGCCGGCCCAGCATGGGGCCACTTGTGTCCTTTGAGGACAAGGGGACAGCTGACCGCTTGTCCACGGGATGTGTTTTGATAACTCGCAGAAATGAGAGGGTGTTTTCTGGGAGGGTAATTGGGCATAATTCCCTCCAGGACTTAGACGCGACAGGCAGCCTCTGCAGCCGGCCCAACTGGGGACCATCAGCCGCAAACGCTATTTTCACGGCCAAGTATGAAAGTCGCCACGTTTTCGAGGAGACGCCGCCAACACAAAAAGGGGTATATTTACTGATATGTTTAAAATATAGGTTTTTAACCATGATTCCTTTGCCCTTAAAATAAAAGTAGGGAGACAAGCAGGTACAGTTGTGCTCTGACTAGTCCCCGCCGCTGGGCAGGGCGACAGGAAGGTGCACGCAGCCCTGGGAGCTGAAACCTGCTCGGGAAGCAACAAGTCCTTTGTGCTGCTAACAGCGGTTATTACAATGCATTCACCTGTGCCTGGTACTTGTGCCGAGTGGCAAGGTGCTATTTCACCTTAGTAAAAGTTGAAGTGGTAACACCCGCACGCAGTAAGGCTCAGGCTCGCAGCCACTCCGGGGAGAAAAGGCTGCCGCAGCTCAGCCCCAGCCCCAGCCCCAGGCTAGCGTGAGGGGAGGAACAGGCCGGTCACTGGCTGCAGGGGTCTGCCTCCACCCACTGGCTTTCTTGCAAAGATTTCCCTAAAGGCATGAGGTCCAAGGTGACGTGACTTGGAGGGAGGGTGTCTGGGGAGCGGGCCAAATGCCTCAACATGAGAAGGTCAGTAAACCTTGTCACTCCAGGTGTCGCCATTTCTCCAGCCTGGAGTCACACTTGAAAACTTAGACACTGGATTTCTCATGCCTGGACTGTCAACATTGGGGCCAGCTGGCTCTTTGGGGCGGCCCTGTGCATTGTAGGATGCTCAGCAGCACCAGGCCTCCACCTAGATGCCCGGAGTCCCGGATGCCTGCGCACCTATCCCCTGGAGAAGAAAATCCAGCAGGGTTAGAGCCACTGCTGTGCACAGCACTCCCGCCTCTTTGTTATGTGGTAGATAGAAGGCTCTGGAATCCTGTTCTGCCTTTCCTGCCTGAAGCTCTCCGAGCCCACCTGACCCAGAGTCAGAGTCAGGTGCAGGTCCCAAAGGAAGGCCCAGAGGGCGTGGTGAGGAGCGAATGGAGCAGAGGGGCTCAAGGCCCAAGGGGGAGGTGGCCATTTCAAGGATCTTTTTCCTCAGGGGCCCAGGTCCCTTCAGCCATGATCATCGAGAAAGTGCACTTTCTGGTTATAGGGCTTCAAAACGCGCAGTAAACACCTCAGCGCAAAACCACGCTGAACGCAGCCTGCCTCCAAGCGCTGCTACGCGTCTCCGAGGTTGCACACCCGGCTTTGGGAAGCTGGTTATCGGGGCTCAGGTGGCTGCCTTCCTGCTGCGCACGCGCTCCATCAGCGGTCGGAGGAAGGCCACGGGGCTGGGACAAGGCCATCCTGGTCTGGCAGGGACTGTCTCAGGGAGGACCTGAAAATGTATTCCAAGGAGAGCAAGAGTGGGGACGCTGGGGACCAGCGCTGGTGAGAGCCGTGCTCCTGCGAACTTCACCTGTCACCTACTCCTCCAGGGCTGATTTCCGTAGCAGAGACATTCAAGGGCAGAGTGCCGGATCCTTGGCTTTGAGCCCGGGTCCCAACACATGGGGACTGAGGTCCTGTCCCCTCAGCTGCCCCAAAGCATAGCTGGGGGCTGCCAGGGTCCCCACCCAACATCCCTTCCAATCTCAACAACTCAGCGTGCTGTGTCTGCATTGGAAAGCCGCAAGCTGGGGGGGGGGGCCAGGAAAACCCTCTTGATCTTTTATTTTTATTAGCCCTGTTTATCACCTTCTCCCAATCAATTGCATATTTTAAATTAAAACAAATGACTGTTTCTAGGCCAATCAATACTTGCATCTTTGCCTTTTAAAAAGTAAAAAGTTTCATGTAACGAAATCCTTATCTCTGCCCCATCAATCCAACTTTAATATAATTCACTATTTAATAAATATAACCCTCTTTGTGCAGAGCGTCGTCATAAAAATGCAAACACTGCCACGGCTCCCAGAACCTCGGAGGTGGAACCGTTGCCTCTTCCGCATAAACTCCGGGCCCTGGCGCTTCTCCGCCCCCTTCGAGTCTTAGGAGCCGTTTGTTCCTATTAAGTCTAAAAAAAAGGGTTTATGTATTTAACGATTCTAAAACTAAAATGCTACCTACTATTGCACAATTGCCATTTTATCTCTTTAAACTTCTCTGGCTTGACGGTTTTAAAAGGGCAAAAGCAGAAAACCCTTTTCTAATACCCAATTTGTACATCTGCGGCTCCCCTCCGACCAGCACAGGCACCATATGTTTTTAATTATCCTAATGGCCCTAAAGAACCTGTTCAGTGGGAAACACATACGATCCTTTTATTACTGGTTTGTAATTTAAACAGTTTTAACAGGAAAGGTCTGGCTAGAGGGGAGGGACAGCTCAAAGGCCTAGGATCCCAGTCACGGCCTCTGGGAGCGCAGGCTCGGGTCCCACCCATGAGGCGGGACCTGCTTCCCCTGCCTGGTAATTGGTCACATGTGACTGGGCTCCCTGGGACCTGAGAAGACAGGATCCGTGATCCCCAGGGAGGAGGGTCTGGTCAGAGCCTGACGCGGTGAGAATGAGGCTGACAAATATTATCCTGGCCTGACCCCGGCTGCCTTCCCCTCAGGGGGCCAGCCTGTGCCCTGGGCCACCCACGACCACTCTTCCCCACCTGGGCCCCAGGGAGCCAGGGCAAGGTGAGGGGTCAGGTTTCCTGGAGGCCCTCTCACACGGAGGGGGCAGGGAGGCGAGCTGACAGTTTTTTCCCTGGGGCTGAGAAGTGACTGAGAATGGTCCTAAGAATGATGGATCCTCAGACTAGGAGCAAAGGAAATCTCGGTGATCCAACCAGACTTTGTCACTTGTGGAGAGGTGAGGACACCGAGGGGAGGAGAAGAGACCTCTTCAGGGTCAGGAGGCAAGTTCAAGGCCAGGGGGTCTCCCGGAGCACACTGACTTACACCCAGGCCCCCGGCTCCTCTGTGACTCCCGGACCCAGAGCTACAAGTCGGCAAGAACTCCGGGTTTTTATGTGTGTGCGCTGGTTTGTTTTGGATGCATCTCGAACAAGGACTGTAGGCACCACAGGTGAGGTGGCAGAATGGTCACCCGGGGTGGCCACTGCCTGGCTCTGACCCTCAGCTCCCTCCTTGACTTGCGGGCCATCCAGGTGAGGACAGCAGCTTGTCTGTGCCTCTACTGCCCACACGCAAAGTGGAAAGAGGAGTCACGCCTGCCGAGTGGTATTCATGAGGATTCAATGAAAGAATATCATTTGTTATCCTCTATAGAAGCGATTTTCAACCTCTCGTCTCACAGCACATAAACTAATTACTAAAATTCTGTGGCACACCAAAAATACATTTTTTGCCGACCTGACCAAAAAAATAGGTATAATTTTGGACAGCCATCGTTGGGTTGGCTGTTGTCATTTTTTTATTTGACAGTCTGAGGGAAAAGGGGTCTGTGCCCCTGACTACGTGTTGCACGTGTTAAAAATTCTTGAGGTACAGTGATTGAAAATCGCTGCTCTATAAGGTATTCAGCATGGGAGGTGGCCCTGCACATGGTAGGTACTTAATATTTAAAAATAACCAGATCCTGCTACTAAAGCCAAAGGAGGCGTTCCTTGGGCATGGGGAGAATTTGGGGAAAACTGTCACTTCCTTAAACAACTTGGTATGGACAGAGCCTCTGTCACTGCTGAGTACCCGGAGGGCGGGCAGTCGGGGTGACGGATGTGACTTCCTCTAGGCCGACCAAACTGCAAGCCGCAGCCCACGTCGTTGTCAAGAAAATGTCTTTCTCTTTGCTACTAGTGGTCAGCTTTAGCTCCCACATGTGACTCTGTGACAGTTTATTACTTTGAATTTTTGGGTCACAGCTTAATATTGGAAATGCAATATATTAGGTAAGTAGGATGGTGTGGCTGACCACCAGTCCCGACCGTGCAGACAGCAGGGGCTCAGGAGGGGACAGTGCCTCTCAGGAGATTCCTCTCCTGATGCTGCAGGACGGTCACCCCTACACCCGCGTACAGCCGGGTAAGTTGAGGCTCAGAGCGGCTCCAAGGGACAGCTGTGACTTGAGGAGCAGCGGGAGGCTTTTCCACTGAGTAGATAAATAACCTTGGGCGAGTCTCCTGACATCTATGCCTCAGTGTCCTCATTCGTGAGGTGGTAGTGACGAGCAGGTGAGGGCTGTGCTGGGTGGCTGGGAACCAGAGGGGCTGCAGGCCCGCTGGCTTCCCATGAAGATGGCCTGACGCTGGGTGGCCCTGCCTGCTGCAACGGGGACACTCCTCCCCCTCCACCCCAGCTTCCCACCTGTGAGACTGGCTCTCTTCCTGGGTCAGCAGGTGTGGCTGGCATTGGTGTGGCCAATCCCACCCTAGAGGAGGGAGGGGGGGAGGGGAGGGGGGAGGGGGAGGAAGGGGGTTCACAAATCCAGACCTGGCCGTCTGAGTGACCCCAGAAGAACATGGGGAAGCTCTCTGGTAAGTTAAAGTAAAGTGGGGGGCTACGGAGTCCCAGCCAGAGGGAATGCTCTTTCCTTTGGTGAGAAGAGGGCTGGAAGGCCACCCTCATCTGAATATCATTGGTGACCTCTGGACTCAACAAATAGCAAGTGTGTCTTAATCAGAGCCCGTCCCTCAGGCTCAGGGACAAGGAGATCACCGGCCCTGCCCCTCAAGGGAACAGGGAGCTTGATCAGGTTGCTGCCTGGCCTGTGGCCCAGGTGACAGCCCTCCCTGACCTGGCCAGCCCAGCTCTGTTGCCCAGCGAGGCTGGGCTCGGTGCAGGCCCCGAGTTCCCAGCTCTGAGAATCATAACTCACATTAGCGGGTCCCATCTGCGCCCAGGGAAGGCAGAGCAGGGAGGGCGCATAAAACTCCAAGTTCCCACAGAGCATCTGTCTTAGTGCAAACAATGGACCATTATCTTGTAAATAATTCTGATTAAGCTGCTGCATTTCCTCCCCAAACTGGTGGTTGGAATCTGGGGAGGAAGCTGCTGGAGCCCAGGCCCTGCCAGCCTTCATACTCACCCCTCACCCCTCGCCCCTCACCTCTCACACTCACCCCTCGCCCCTCACCTCTCACACTCACCCCTCACCTCTCACACTCACCCTCACCCCTCACCTCTCACACTCACCCCTCGCCCCTCACCCCTCACCTCTCACACTCACCCTCACCCCTCACCTCTCACACTCACCCCTCACCCCTCACCTCTCACACTCACTCTCACCCCTCACCTCTCACACTCACCCTCACCCTTCACCTCTCACACTCACCCTCACCCCTCACCTCTCACACTCACCCTCACCCCTCACCTCTCACACTCACCCTCACCCCTCACACTCACCCCTCACACTCACCCTCACCCCTCACCTCTCACCCCTAGCCCCTCACCCCTCACCCCTCACACTCACCCCTCACCCCTCACCTCTGTGGCAGCACCAGCCAGGGCAGCACCAACCACCAGTGGAACCCCAGGCGCCCCTTTAGCTCCTGCTGGGCGTGTCCCCTCCTTGCTGCCTGTCCCACCCTCCTCTCCCCTCCATCATCTCCATCTCCATCTCCATCTCCATCATCTCCATCATCTCCATCTCCATCTCCATCATCTCCATCTCCATCTCCATCTCCATCATCTCCATCTCCATCTCCATCTCCATCTCCATCATCTCCATCTCCATCTCCATCTCCATCATCTCCATCTCCATCTCCATCTCCATCATCTCCATCATCTCCATCTCCATCTCCATCTCCATCATCTCCATCTCCATCTCCATCTCCATCATCTCCATCTCCATCTCCATTTCCATCATCTCCATCTCCATCTCCATCTCCATCTCCATCTCCATCTCCATCATCTCCATCTCCATCTCCATCTTTTTCTCTCGCTCTGTTCACGCCTGGTTTCCCTCCTCTCCTCCCCGCTCCCCTCCTGCCTGCCCAGGCCTCCAGTTCCGACCTTCTCCCCGCGTCTCCTCCTTGGCCTCTGCCTCTGCCTCCACCTCCCCTCGCTGTGCAGGGCCCTGCCCTCTCCCGGGATCTGCCCACTGCCCAGTCCCCTCTGCTCTCGGCCCTGCTGTGGCTCCCTCCTCGCTCCCTCCGCACCCAGGGCCTGCCCGGCCCTCCCACTGCCCCGACGCCCACGTAATGAGGATGGTGTCCAGGGGCCTCCGAGGCCGCAGGCCCCACGCAGCTCCCTGACCTCTGGGTTGTCGGCCTGGGCAGGCGGCTGGGGGCCCACTGGGCCTACTGGGTCCCTCCTCTCACCACTGAGAGGGCCCTTGGGGCCCCAAATGCAAAAAGCCTCTGGCCTTGTGGTTCTGGACGCCAGGTCTGCCTGCCAGGTGGGCACCTCCCGTATCTCCTGTTGAAAACCCACCGTCAAGGCAAAGAGCCGAGCATCGCACACCCCGCACGTTAGGGAAATCTGGATGCGTACCCCAAGGTCCTCAAGAAAACCCCCATGATTTAAAATTAGTTGCCCTGAGTGTAACTTAGGACATTTTAAGCCCAAAGTTCTCACATAAAGGAAGGTACAAAACTTCTGCTCCTGCTGGCCGACCACCTGAGATTTCACATCTCACGGTGAAGCCTCCGTCTCACTAGACAGGAGAAACGTGGCGACGGGAGCCAGCGCTGTTTTCTCACATCCTGACAATGCACAGGGTCCCAGGAGGGGCTCCCCCTGGGGACGAGAGGAACCCTGGCTTGGCTGTGACCAGCCCCTCACGTGATGATACACACGGGCAAGGACGCCGGGTGCCTGCTTCCCAATACCCTACAAATTCCCTGCCCACTGGCAGGGTCTCAGCGGGCTCTCGGTTTTCATGGGAGCTCTTCCTGGGGCCTGCATGGCGGCAGAAACCCTAAAATAACTGAATTATGGGTGACTTGTCCCCTCTAAATTGCTCACTCATAGTCACTTTGTTCCCTTGAGGCTGCACAAGGGACACAGATGTACCAAGTCACATTGAACCCAATACCACGCCTCGGACGAGAGGGTTGCCCACTTGGAGCTGGTACATGCCACCCCCGCCAGGGGCCTCGGAGACTGCGAGGATGAATGCACTGTCCTCGACCAGGGAGAGCTGACATGCCGTGAACCCCTGGTCGCCAGCTGCAGCCCTGCCCAGGGCGGGCACCTCGGCTTGGCCGCCCTTGCCCTCTGCCCTCCCTGCCCCAGGACACACAGAACACTGAGTCAACAGAGTAAAGCAACTGCCCATCACATAGAAAGAGCAATAATTTGTTAAATTAATTGCAAATTTGCTTTCCTCACTTGGTTGCTTTTCCCCTTTTATGTGGATAATTGAGAGCATATTATATTAATTTGACAACAACAGAAGTTCAAAAAGAAAACTCAGCCTTGTGAGTGGTGGGTCCCTATGGGATGGGTGTATCTGGACAACGCCCCACGCAGCGGAAAGCCAGCGTGCCTGGGGCAGGAATGGGCAGTTTTGTTATGGAGTTGTGCAGAGTCCCCCAACTTTCACCGTGAAAATGCAGTTTCTTTAGGAGGCAGGACGTGCTCCGCACAGAGGGGTATGCTCTGCGTAGGCAGGGCGTGACAATCCCGCATCGTTTCTTTGAGGAAAAGTGACTACATGAGCAATGCTCATCTCCCAAAGGTTGGATTCTTTTAGGTATTTTAGAACATCTGAGTTTTATCAGAGCAACACGTGTGATGAAGACATGGATTTGAAGACTCTGTTCCCTTCCTTGGCCTGGGCCATCTCAAGGCACAGTCACCCCCTTGAGCCTGCACCTCCATCTACAAAGGAGCCCCTGTCCCTTTGGGCCAGTGGTCCCCCACTTGGAAAGAACAGCTCTAGGCTGGACGGCTGAGGGCAAGTCCAATCCAGGGGGTAATGCTTGTGGTCACCCCAGGTCTGAGTCCAAACAGGTGGGGCTTGCCATGAGGGTGGGGGTGGGGTGCAGGAAACAAATTGCCAGCCCTACGGAACTGGGAAGGGAGTCCTGAGTTCACTCAGCCCCACCCAGCAGGCAGGATGCCCCCAAGAACACCAGGGATGAGAGGGAACCAGGGAGGTGGATGGGAAGTGGGGGTGGGGTACAGTGCAAGGTGTGTGGGAGTCAGGGGAGGGGAGGGAGCTGGGATGCCCTGAATGAGAAGAGGGAGGGGCTGGGACTCAGCTCCTGGACTGAGAGCCCAGCAGGGTCTCCTCTTAGCCCTAGAAGTTACCCCTGGGGAGGAACTCAGGAGCACGCCTTGCTTTGGAAGCAGGACCCCCATGGAGACGTACCATTAGGGGACTAGGTGGAGTGGAGGGAAGAGAGAGCAGCAGAGGCCTGGCTCAGGGGCCCAAGGAGCCTTCCTGCTGTCCCCACAGGAGTGGATGATCTGTAAGGCCTGGCCATTCATGCTGCTCTGGACCCCAAACCCTATCCTCGCCTGACTGTCAAGGCCAGGGCCCTGGTGTCAGCAGGGGTCCCAGTGTGCAGAGTGGCTGTGACAGATGAACAGGGCCTGGGGACAGCCTTTGCACCCCGAGCAGAGGCACCTTCAACAGAGCCCTCTCCTCCCGCCCACCCATGTCCCCAGGCTGGTGGCTTTGGTCCCAAGGACTCCTGAGGGTGCTTGTCTGAGGGGCTGCCCCCTGGAAGTTGCAAATGTGGCTTCTTAGGCCTGAGCAGAGGGAGCACACCCCCCTCGCAGGGAAGCTGTGGGCCTGCGGGAGTGATGCCAGCCTTGAGGAGTCACCAGGAACCGGAACGCAGGGAAGGTGCAGGGGAATTCTCCCAGGCACTGCACCCACTTCCCTGGCAGCCTGCACACTCTGTGCCTCAGTTTCCCCTACCCACAGGGCCCATGAGCTGTCGGGATCTAGATGCATGAAAATCATTTGTACAGGGACATGCGTCCATGTTGTCTGGCTCTCCCCACCTGCTACGGTCACCCCCTAAATCGGGAGGCCCCTTTACATTTGCATATTTGTGAATTGGTGCCTGTGGGGCCCCATAAAGATGGTGGAAATGGGAGACGTCGCCCAGCAAACATCCCTTAACAGCAGTACCTTCGGGGTCCTGTGGTGACTTCCACCAGCGAGCAGGACTTGAGGGGCGCGGGGGTGTCACGGAGCGAATTAACATAACGACTCGAAGCAGCTCTGCTGTCTCACAGCGTTTTTTATTAGCAATACCAAGATAAGTTATTGAAGCATTTTAGAATTGTTTTACATTCCATTCATAAATGACCTAACTTGTAACTCAGCGCACAGCACACTGCAGATATAGTTTGACACTTACTCAGAAAGCTACAATTATTAGGACTTACATGCCTCCATTACCCCGTTACCGGGAGCACCTCCACGTGTCTAATTACTCAACAGCACTGGGTGCCAGGGCCCACGACAGCCGGCACACCTTCGCACATTTTGCTTCAACCACTGCTTGTCCGTTGCGAGCGTCAAGGTGCCGTCCCTGGGGTCTGGCTGTCACCTGCTCCTGGGGAATGTGACCACCCGACACAATGTTACACTAGCAATGTTACTGCTTAAATACTTGGGAGAAGGGTAAGGACTGCGCTTCTGGGTTCTTCTAAAGTGTTACAAAGTACAGGACGATCAGACATGGGACCAGGACCACGTCAGGGCCACCTGGGGAAGGGAGTGGGCACCGCTGGGCCCCTGGAAGGCGTTTCATAGGTGGGGCACCTTCGACCACCAGCAATCGTCACTGGAGATGCACGACTCCAAGGGAGCTGCTGTCCCTGCTCACGTCACTAAGCCCTGGCAATCCCGGCGATTACGACAAGCAGGGAGCGTGTGGGGCAGCACTTCAGCCTCCCTGCTTCTCCGCCACACATGCTGCAGGTGGTGCGCCGTGTGTACACGTACCTATGCCAACAGTAACTATTTATTCAACACGCATATGTGTGTACAGTCTTCTCTTGACTCTACGCGAGGGACGGGCTGAGGAGAGCCGCCGACGGAGGAGCGCGGACACACAGGGGCAAGTCCAGCTAGACCGACTAGAACGGGGTGTCACTTACCTGCAAGAGAATGTGCACATTCATTAAATCCAGAACCATGGGGGCGAGAAACCTGAAAGCAAGGGAGGGCCGAGCCTCCCTGTTTAATGGGGTCATGGCAATAAAGCAACATTTGTAAGACTGGGTCCTCCGTCTCTGGCTACGGCAAGAAGAGCCTAAGTGGTTAGAGCAGGTTGGCAATTAGGCGCAGAGGTGCCGGTGATCAGCGCTCGGTAAGAGGAGATAATCGCTGCGCGTTAGAAAGCGGGGCTCTGCACGCAACATCTGAACGTGGAAAGAGAAGGACCCGACTCCTCAGCAGCTAAGCAGCGGCCTGTGTGTAGGTGGCGGTCGGAGCCAGCCAGGCCTTCGCTTCAGCAGCCGAGGACAGCAGATGCCACAGAGGAAGCTCAGCTCAGGAGCACAGTGCTCCTGGCCCAGGTGGGGGCTGGGCCTACTGGGGGACTCGGCATTTCCCTGGGGATGTGGGTGTCTGTTCTGACAACACTCTCGGCATTCTCTTCCTCCCTCCCAATCTGAAGTCCTCGCCGGGGAGGAAAAGTATGTGAGTGTGTACGTATGTCTGTGAGTGAACATGTGTGAGCGTGTGTGTCAGTGTGTGTGTCTGTGAGTGTGTGTCTGTGTCAATGTGTGTGCATGTATGTGTGCCTGTGTGTGCAAGTGCGTGCATGCATGTGTGAATGTGTTTGTGTGCCTCCACGTGTGTGTGTATGTATGTGAGTGTATGTCAGTGTGTGTGCCTGTGTGTGCGTGCATGTGTGCTTGTGTGTGTACTGAACCAAAGAGCTCTCCTCTCCCTGGGAGGAGTCCTGGGCGGTAGGTGTCATGCGATCCAAAGAGAACATGGACAGGACAACATGAAAGCTCCAGACTCCCTCCCACTTCAGAGGCGCTGCTGACTCAGACAGTAGCTTTTGTACCAAAAATATGCAACGAAAGGGACGGAGCATCAACAAGGTTAGATGTCACCAGTGTTTGCGGTTTACAGACACCGTCCATTTGTTTGCTCTGCAATGGGGAGAGGATCATTTGGCAAATACAGTGGTAGTCACACCACAGCCTGTCACCCTGCAGGGAAAACAACATCACGCAGCGGCGCCCCGTTTCACGTGAAGGGGCCGGGAGGGGGCACTGCCCTTCAGAGGCTGCCCCTCTGTCCCACTCCGCACATCGCGAGGCTTTGGAGGAGGGCACGGGAGTGCCTGTCCGGGGCTGCTGGTTTCTGTGGGGGACCAGGGACAGCACCTATGCTCTGTCCCGCCGGAGTCCGGCAGCCAGCTGGGCAGAGCGGGATGGGGCGCTGATTGGCAATGGTTTACGGATCTATCCTACTGGGATCTGGCATCAGACCCAGGACACAAGCTGTTACAGGAAACGGGCTGACTGTGAACGGAGAAGTCCCACAGAGAGAGCGAGGCAAAGGTGCGCTCGACCCCCTTGACCCACACTCTCGGGAGCCACCCAGGAGCTGCCAGAGGAGGGGGTGGGTGAGGGCCCCGAGGGCTTGAGCCACAGCATCGCCCCTCCAGAGACCGATCAGACCCCACAGCCGCGATCCTGGCTCGCACACACCTGGCAGACTGAGATGTCTTGTTCCTCTTCTGGCACCGTTTTCCTGACATAACCTCCTTTCTTCAAGGCCACACCTCGGCACTCAGAATCAGCCAGGAGACCACAAGTGTGCCGACTGCCCCAGGCCACACGCACCAGCCACCTAGGCTCAGGGTCTCCACAGACAGGCCGTGCTCACGACTCATGCACACCCCGGCCACCACGCACGCCCTTGGCAATCACTACTGACCATGGACCTCAGCCACTCCTGGTCAGACACTGAGCAGGGGCATCACCTCCTACCAAAAGCACTGGCCCCCCGTCAGGAGTAGGACAGGATAGAAACAAAGTGGTGTGACCTCACGATGGGCTCTCAGCACAGAATCACCCTCCAAGCTGACTCCCCCACCTCCCAAGGAGCAGCTACCACTGAGCTGGCAGCCAGAGGGCATAAAACACGTCTCCAGACCCACAGTGGAAAATAAGGGCTGTGCTTCCTAGTGCTAAGGGGACAACTGCTAGCAAAAGACACTTGGACACCGGCATCACTTCCTTGCAGCGTCCCCATGTGGATGTCACCTCCACTCTCAATACCAACTCCACTGAGAGACGCTGGTCCAACCTTTTACACCCTCCACCTCCGTCTCCATCTCTGTTCACCTCACACTCGCCCATCAGGGAGGCCACTGAGCTTTCACAGCCCAAGTGCAGCCAGAGCCAAGTCCAACCTGCCTCCTCTTCCTCCGCCCACCTCACCATGACACGGGCTCTGGAACCACCACACATGAGGGCAGGCACCCCTCCTGGAGGCAGAGACAGGTACCCAGAGGGAGCCCTGGGGCTGCTGACCAGGTTGCTCCCTGCCTTGTTTCCCTGGCCAGTGGAGGGACAGTGGACAGGTTTCTGCATGTCTTCTTATGGGACAAGGGACAGCCACAGCAACGTAACTCCCCTGACACCAGAGCAGGAGCCCTATCCCATGGCCTGTCTTGGTCATACAGCTGAGTGGAACCCAGCCTCTGTCCGCTCGCTGTGGATGGCCGCCTGGGCGGGACCCTGCGGAGCAGAGCGCGGTGGGGAGGCCACAGGGGCTGTGAGCCAAAGGGAGTGGCTCTCTGGGTGGCAGACTGAGCTGAGAGACAGCGAGGTGCTGGAAGACAGAAGGAGCGTTGCCAGAGTGCCACTGGGCTCTCTGCGTCCATTTCACTACTCGTTTTAGAATCCATGAGGCAAGAGGGCCGACGGACCCTGTAATTTTTTAGAAAGGGGTCCCAGTTGTCGCACTGCTGTGAGAGAACCCTCAGTCGCAGCATACTTTAGGTCCGACAAGCCGGTCTCCCAATAACCTGAGTTGTGAGTGTCGGGGCTATTGCTGTTAATGCCCCCGCCACCTCTTCGCTTCCTCACAGGCCCCGGCAGTCCCTCCGTCCAGAGCACAAGAGCCCCACGCCCGTAATGGACATGCGGGTGGGTTCTCCGATGGGGATGGCTCCCAAGCAGAGCTTCGAAGAGTAAGGGGCCAGGTCACTGCTCTTTCCCTCACCCAAGTTTAATTCCTCCCCATCGGCCCTGACCCCAGCTCACCAGAGGACACAGAGCAAACCCTGCACGCAAGACTTGACCCACACTGGCCCCCAGCCGTCCACCCCGAGTTCAAAAGGCAAGGAGCCCGGAGCAGAAGGGCCGGCTTGCTTTCCATAGCCACAAGCTCTGCGGCCCCGCAGGCAGCCTGCCCGGGAGCCAAGCACACCGGCCTGCGCTGTGGCACACATGGAAGCCTGTGACCCTGAGTACTCCGGCCACCAAGCCACCAGCTGACCCAACAGTTCATCAGATCTTTCAGACTGGACAAGGGGGCTTCTGCCTTGTCTTGTATGTGGATGTCAGTGCTGCTCTGATCTTCCTGTCCCCTAATTAACTATCATGTGGATCCTGTCCCATTACAAAGCCAAGGTCGAACCTATTCCAACAAGACCACAGCTCATCCATACCTTCCCACAGCACAAGGGCCCCTGTTCATCATGTTCTCCAACTGAATGAAGAGACATGGCTGTGCCTGGAGTCTGAAGTCACTGCCAGGAGAAAGAGCTGGGACTGGGGCTGGATTTAACATAACAAGACCAGTGAGTCCCGACTCACTCTAGAACCAAGGTGGCATAGGGTTAACTGTCACATGTTCGACGGCTCTGTCCCCTGGGGAAGGATCTATGAAAATCCACGCACACTCTCAACATGGACACACACTGCAGGCCTCCCCCACCCAAGAGGCTGCTTGGCCTCTCTCCTCCTGGTCTCTCTCCTGTACCCGGGTTACAACTGACCTCTAGGAGTGGGCAGCGCACACTGGCCAGGATCCCAGGTCCCTGACCCCGAGGAAGGCAGGAGCCAAGACTGAAGGTTAGGAGGCAGGCACACAGACCTCGGGGAGCACCAGGAAGTGAGCCACCACGAGGACCACCACAGACCGAGGGTCAGAGGCCAAATCACCAGCACGTGTCCGAGGAGCTGCTGAGCTCCGTGGGGTGTCCTCAAGATCTGAATGAGGTTTGCCCTCAGGTTTGATTACATTCACCCTTATGAGGACCGAAACAGACGGGTACACACCCCTCCTGCAAGACTGTTTTCAGGGGCATCGAATGGAGGTTTAGGTTCACCATCCAGACAAAATCAGACCCCAAACTCTCCAGGGATGAGAAACACTGGGCTCACTCTTGGGCTTGACTCACTCTGGCTTCCTGACCCAACCAGACCTCAGGCTGTGGGCCATCCGGAACCCCATCTACTCTGAGTGGATCAGGAGGGGAGTAAGTGTGAGGGATATTTGATTTCTGTGCCAGCATCATGTCTCCTCTTACAAAGTCACACCAGTGGGGGTTAAACTGTTCAACTACTGCATGTGCTTCTTGCCATGGGAGAAACAGTGCACTCGACTGAGGGGAAGATGCCCTGTGCCCACTGGGAGCCCACTAGGTCTCAGCTTTCCTGCCAGACATTGGCTCGGAGGAGGGATGCGCAGGCCTGGACCTCCGGGAAAGTGGGGCACTGAGGCAGCCAGGAAAGAAACAGGGCCAGATATGGGGGGCGGGGGTGAGCACAGGGTCAAGCCCATCTGGAGCAAGAGGGCCACGTCCCCACCCCCCCGCCCGGGACAGGTGGGCCAGAGCAGGGTCTGCTGCCGCTTCCCAGCTAAAGCGAGCGGGAGAGGAACAGGCCCGACGAGTGCAGAACCTGGCTCTCTGAAGCCAGACCGGCTTGTTTTGGCTTCTCACCTGAGTGCAGGTGGAGCAGGGCACCTGCAGCCTCGTCTGTGGAAGCCACCAGGATGGCCTGAGGTCTTCGTCTCCCTCTTGGAGAGGAGCCACAACTAACCCAGCTCTGCTGCCCGAGGTTGACAAGCCAACGTTCTGCACATCCCCAGAAACTCAGGGGTGTTGTGAGCTGCTGTCTGGGGAGGGTGAGCAGTGCCTGGGAGCTGGGCTCAGAGAGGAAGGGCTCACAAGACAGAGCAGCTTCCCGTGGGCGCCCCCACCCTCGCCTCTGCCAAAGGACACCACTGGGCAAGCTTCCTCCGAGACGAGGCGGCAGCTTCCTTCCGTGATAGGACCATGGGAAAATTAATAGGGGTAATATGAGCTCATTTCAATAATAAAGAGCTTATGAACACGCCAGGTTTTGATCTTTTCTGATGCATGGATTCCTGGCAGGAACTAGGTCCTACTTAGGTATTTGAAAGAGCTGAAAATAGATTTTTTTTAAAAATCCCCAAACAACAATAAAAGAAACCACCCCAATCACAAACTTAAAACAACAATAAAAAAAAAAGATTGAACATCGCTCCCCCAGAAGAAGAGGGGGAAAATTGGACTGGCATGAAACCCTTTTCTGTTCCTTTTAAATATTGTTTTTAACAGCTTCAAAAGTAATGAATTGTATGTGGCTAAAAATAGAACTGGGTGCTGGGGAGGGGGCCTGTGACCACTCAGCATAAGGGACTGTCAATATTTTTTGGAGCTGTCAGCAATCAATTTCATGATTTTTGAGAATTCAAAAAATATTTCTGACTGTTTGATCCAGTTCCTAGTGAATTAGGAAAGGAGAGGGGGAAAATATCAAATTAAATTATGAACCGAGTCCAGCTTCCTGAATCCCACTGTGTGTACAAGGATCATCAGATCATCAGGGGTTAAAAAATACCCCCTCCCTCCCTTCTTTCCTCCCTCCTTCCTTCTCTCCCTCTCTCCCTCCCCTTCCTCCCTCCCTTCCTTTTTCAACAAGTGGCATAAGTCGCAGAATTCCAGTCACAGAGTAAAGATGGAAGGTACCAGGACTTCTGGGGCTGAGCTTCTGTGCAGAGGGGCTTCCCAGGGGACCATCTGAAGGCCAAGAGGAGAACGCGCCCCTCCCTGCCCACCTCACACTCCTCTGCTCCAATTCTAGGCCTTGAACGTACTGTCGCTTTTTAAGATCTGGAACTGCTTGGGGGTGACCGTATTCTTGGAGGAGGTAAAGAGGTGCCGGCTGGCCAAGCAGAGCAGCGGGTGTGGGTCCGAGACACATAGGACCCCAACGCCGGCAACTCAGGACTGCACAGTGCGCATTTCTCATCAGGACAACAGACAGACGGGAAGAGACGGACGGACAGAGGCAGCAGGACAGAAGGCAACAGTCACAGTCACTGCCATGTGGTGTCTAAAGATGAGTCAGACGGGCACACGGCCCCCCATCTGGAGAGGGTTAGCAGTGCGGCACCTAGAACCCTCCCGTCTGCGGAGGCAGCTCCGGCTGAGCAAGGCAGCGAGCGCGGGCTTTAGGCATCTCACCCATCAGTTAAAAATACTGAAAAGCTTGCAAGGTACCACGTCTCTTTTTACTTTTGTTTTTTAAGTATCTTTCCCCCTTCAAAATATGGATTAAAAGCAGGAGTAGTTCGCACCGGGAGACCCCACCCCTTCCAGGCCCGGGACAGGCCTTCGGGATCACTGCCACGCAAAGGGGGGCCCAGCGTGCGAGTCCTGACACTCGCTCAGGACTGTCCGTGCTGCATCTACAGCACCGTTGGGGCCTCTTTCATGTTTATTCAAAACCTGCTAATGAAAATGTCTATCTCGTTTTTTGAGAAAATGCACAACTCAGCACTGATGCTTTGGGACATGAACTCAGGAAGAGGGTTCTACAACTTACCACACAAGTCCGGCCTCTTGACGCATCCCGAGCCGGCCGTGCCGCCGGCAAGTCCGTTAAAGGCCGCTAAGCCGTCGGCGCTGTAGGCCCTGAGGACCGACAGCATGTTCAGCTGCTTCTCGGGGCCTGGGGGCCCCCGCTCAGGCCGGGGCAGGCCCGCCCCGGGGTCCTGAGCTGGAAGCAGGCCCGGGCTGTGCCACGGCTTCTCTGACGCCTGGGGCAGGGGTGACGCCAGCCCCTGGCCCGGCTGCAGGGCGCCTGCGGGCAGCAGGCTGTCCCCACCCTCGCCGCCGTCCTTGCTGAGGGCCGACTGCGGCTTCCTTGTCATCTCGGGCTCCGTTTCAATCTCGTCCTCGTTGTCCCCCTGGGTGGAGTCCATGTCCTCCGAGGAGGCGATGTCGGACAGGTCCTCAGTAGTGTTCTTGTCAGCGGTGTCGGGGATCACGATCGGGGCGTCATCTTCTGAGTGGGCCTTGCCATCCGGCCCCTTGTTGGGGCAGGAACTGGGGGCTCCTGAGCCCACCACGCCCGGGTAGACGCCAAACTGCTTGTAGAAGTCTGACGGGAAGTTACGGAATGCAGGGTCCACGTGGCTGGGCCACGGGCCACTCTTCTGCTCCCCCAGAGTCTCCTTGGCCTGCCCTTGGGCAATCTTCTCCGAAGCAGAGTCTGGAGGCCCGATCAGGTTGGCCAGTGCCACCTCCTTGCTTGATTGTACCAGGGGCAGCAGGGCCACTTTGCTGGCCTCCCGGACTTGCTCTTTGCAATGGACGGCCAGCCCCACGGCATGATCTCTGCGTTTCGCTTTGCCCAGGTGGTTGGCCTGGAGGTGAAGGGCCATGAGCTCCATGGACGACGTCGTGAAAGCGCAGAACAAGCAGCCGTGCCACGCGATGCTGTCCTGCACCGTTACCTGGGAGCCGGGAAGGGAGGTGGCATCGGGCCGCACAGACAGGTCCAGAGGCTCGTACTGAGACTTCTCCGACTTCCTCGGGGCCGCCTTCCCACCACCCTTGTCCTCGCCGCCATCCACCCCGTGGACTTTCGCGGAGGGAGGGTCACACAGGGCTTTGTCCTTCAGGTCCTTCTCCTTCCTCAGGGAGCTTAAGACAAAGCTGTCCATGAAGGCCTGCAAGGACCCTTGGAAACTCACGCCGTTGCTCACGACGCTTTGATAGGCTCTTCCAATTTCGGAGAAGTGGGTGCTTTTGGAGGGAAGGTCAGTGCCTTTCAGAGCATCCGAAGGGGCCTCCGAAGACATGCGGGTGGCCTGGCCGGGGTGGTCCCCGGACGAGAGCACTCCCGACGTCCACTGCTGGGAGGCGGGCCCGCCTCTGAAGTCCATGCCGGGGAGGCCCTTGAAGGCGCCCCTCAGGATGTCGGGCCTGACAAACAGGGCGGCTTTGCCCGGCAGCTCGTCCCTGTGGTCTTGGCTCAGGGGCTGTCCAGACAGGGCCCCTGTCCCGTTCTGTCGCTCCCGGTGATGCCGCTCTAAGTGGTACTTTAAGGAGGCAGACTGGGTGCCGGCATAGTCACAGTGGGGACACTTGTAAGGTTTCTCACCTGTAAGGTTTTGGCATAGGAGAGAAAAAAAGTGTTTATCTCACTTTGGTGTGCTGAACAAGGCTAGAAGGATCAACATTTGTTCTTGGAAACAAAGCAGCTCCAACTAATAATTAGTCAGCGAACGACTGCTCTTTAATAGGAGGGTAATTCGTACTCTTCAGCCTTTTTAATGATTTTGTACCGTTTGGGACTGTTCAGGATGACATACTATCTGCACACAATTAGCTATCTCTTTCTTTATCTAACATGTGAAAACGGCTATAGATTTAAAAGCTATGATTATGAAAATTAAGCATAATAATTTCAACCACAGTGATCATTAAAAGTAGAAGTTAGACGATGTATGTAACCAATGGCTGGTTGCAATATTTTGTGTATACAATAGCTCTGAAATTTGTTTAAATTATACACATGGAAACCATTTTTAAACCTAAAAATTTTATGGCCCTGTTACGCAAGACTGAAATGAGTGATTTAAGTCTTGCTCTGCAGTAAATCATGGATATAATTAGCAAATGGCACACAGCACGGGCAATTCATCATTATTTGGAGGGCACCCTTCCAGACGGGCTCAGAGAGCTGCAGACCCACGGCATTGTTTCTAAATAAAGAACTATAAATACCGATTCTATAAAATATTAATACCATTACGGTGCATTACGATTGCAGCACGTAAAGACATGTAGTTAAGATAAAAAGCAGTCAATAAAACTTAAAAGAAAACGAGTAATAAAAAGGTACAAAACATATTTAGTTTCTGTATTTGAAATTAACATTATCTACTGGTCTTTGTAGTGCCTTAAATTTGTACTAATGGCAAACCTATTGCTCCGGTAGTAAAATGTGTAATTTACCTGCAATAAGCTCTTTCTAGAGAATAAAAATAGCTTTAAGGAGAGTTTTAAAACATATAAGGCCATTTTCATGAATTAAAATTTATTTAAATTCAACACCCAACTTCTATTGCGCTTTCCTCCACGGAAGAGACACAGGTACATACTACTTGGGCCTGCCAAGTTGTGAGACGGAGGGGACAGGAGGCCACACACCTGAACTTAAATACATCCCAAGAATTCATTAGCAATCCAGAGTCTTCCCTAGACCTTGGGATGGAAAACCTCTCAGGGCGAAGGCAACTGTAACAGTCTTGTTAGCTGCTCACAATGGCACCTGTCCATTCCCACAGTGATTTCTCTGAGGAAGCTCAGTGTCCCCACCCTGTGCTTGTCTAGGGTAAACCAGACTAGGTCACCAGGGAATGGTGAGTTCTAAAGACATCTTCCTGAGCCTGGGCTCAGCTGGTGCTGTGACTCCTGTTCTCCAAGTGTGGACATTTGGGGGTGACACAGTTGAAGAGGGGAGGACTTGGTAGCCAGGAGGGCCATCGGCCCAGTTCTAGGCAGGGGACTCCACCTCACCCCCAGACTGAGTGCCAGCCTCATCCGTGTGGTGCCATGTGCCCCCACTCAGCAGCTGCGGGGCTCCCTGAGCAGCTCCAGCTGGCCTTGGGTCCAGGAGGGTGTCTAAGTGGAGAGGTCATGGTGTCTCCAGCTGGACCCCTGCTATGAATCTAGAGGAAGACGCTGCCCCTCTGACGTGAGGTATATATGGCTTTAGTCCTGTGAGGCCCAGATTCACATCGCCACTGCTGTTTGGACATCTCATCGGAGACCACAACACCCTCCATGGAACGGAGCTGTGCACAACACCACTGGCTGGCCTGGAAGTCGGCACCCTGCTGGAGCAGAGGCAGCCCCTGAAGCGGAGGGTGTTGTGGGTGAGGTGGTGGGGAATCGACCTGGCCATGGGTCAGTGGGCAGCTGGGGGTTGGGGTGAAGCCGCAGGTACTGGGTGAGACGCAGGCTGCATTTCAGGGACACACCTGTGGACCTTTATGTGCACTTTAGTCATGTATTGGATCAGGGTTTGCAGACAGTGCCTGGGCCTTCGTGGTGGGAGCTGCCGAGGGGGACCGTGGGCTGGGCCTGAGGCCTGGGTGGGCTGCACGGGTGTGTGGGCTCATTTCCAGGGGATGGGAATTTGAAATGCACATGGGGCTGTGGGTCTGACGCCCTAGGTTGAGTGGGGGCTGGAGTGGGCATTTCCCAGCATCCGTAGCAATTCTGATGCAGACAGTGGGAAGAGTGCACTGAAAAACCAAAGGGGAATTGCTTGAAGAGTTTTACAAACTGCTGACACCTAATCCTACCTCCACCCTCCAGAAATTCTGCATACTGGCCCAAAGCTCCCGCATGGCCTTCTGTGCACCTGGGCACAGAAACAAGGTGCAGAGCTCCCTGGGAAGTGGCCTTAGGGAGAGACCATGGGCAGCCGAGCAGAGAAGGACCCTGGACCTCTGCACCCAGGAGGTACTGAGAGTCTGGGCTGGGGACCAGGGACCCGGAGCTCTTTTGTGCTCCCCTGGGCACAAGATTCCCATGTTGGGACCTGTGCCTCCTCAACCTGTAATGTTCTCTGATGTCTCATGTCAGCTCTGGAAACCAGAGACACCTGTGCACACACACGTACACACCCGCACACCCTGAGATGCCTATGCACACACATGTCCCATCTGCACACCCAGGAAAGTGCAGAGTCATTCACACACATGAACTGATGGGTGAATGAGCACCTCCGTTCTCCCAAGTCAGGTGGGGAACTGAATGAAGAACCAGAGAAGAGGCTGTGCCCTCATGGCCTTCAGAGGAGACACGTCATGGTTATAAATGCAAGTGACATGCACGCACACATGCACATGAACCACGCATCACACACATACCACACACCACACACGCGCGCACGCGCACACACACACACACACTCCACACACGCTTGCTCTTCCATTTGGCCAACAGACAAATGCGAGTCCACCTGTGCTGATTGTTGCTTCCCAGTCAGTGCCCCCCATCTGGCCACTTGCTTCAGCCCAATGCAGGGCTGGCACTAACGCCACAGCTTCTGCCCAGCAGTGAGTCAGTGGGCCGCCCAGCGCCCCTGCCCAGCAGACTCTGCCCAAGACTTGGAAAGGTGTTCCCTGTACAGCCTCATGGTCCCAGCCATCCCAGACCCTGCCAGCAGCTCTGTCTAGTTGAGTGATTCGACACTTAGGCCTTAAATGAGTCCAAACCTACTGGGGGGAACCACTCAGGCTGCCCTGAGCTTTCCGGGGGGTCACCTGTGATGTTTGGGACTCTGTCTTTGCATCTGCCTGGTGTAGGGGCCTCATACTCAGCGCCCTCAGAGCCAGGCTGATCACAGGCTGCAGGAACAATGGGCTGGGGACCCAACACTTCTCCCACAGGGCAGCCGCCACTCAGGTCCAACCAGCAGTGGACACAGTGACCGCTGGCATTCTAGGAAAAGTCAGACTTCCAGATTTCTATGTGAAATACTCTGGTTTTTAAATATTGGAACTCACTTGAATACTTCTCCAAATGTGAGAGGACCACAGAGCCCACTCTACAGACTGGGTCTGGCCCGGTGGCCCTTCTGAAACCTGCGTCTGGGGAAAGGGGAGCCAATGCTGAGCTGTTATTCCCGCTGAACGAAGCAGGTCAAGACACCGGTGACCTTGCCTGGGGAAACCTCTCCCAACCTTTCAAGGGAATAAGACTTGGGCCCAAATAATGCCTTTCTAGAAAAGAGTTTAGCTAGAACAGGCATATAAACAGCAACTGTCACTCAGTGTGGCAATGGACTAAAGGCACAGCTGGTGTTGTAGAACTGTGCACCTGAAACCTATATAATTTTGTCAATAAATTATGTGTCACCCCAATAAATTCAATAAAAGGGGAAAAATTATTGGAACTGTCTTACTAGTGAATTATTAGTGAAACCAGCTTTCGCTGTTGTGGGGCTAAGGTGTCCATTCAGCTCTGACGCCTACAAGCAACTATAGAAGAAACTGTCAGAAATATACGGACAACTGGTTTAATTAGTGCATTATATCTATTTTTACACCGTCACAGTTTTCATCATTCTGAGTCTCCACTTTGCGCTTGATAAGCCCAAGGAGTAAGTTCCAAAAATAATAGGTGGGTCCGTATGGACCTCCTTGGAAATCCCTCTCCGGCTGTTCCGACGGGCCTCCACGTCACACCTGCTGGGGGTGTTTTTTGGTCTGTTTTGCTAACTTGACCAAAGTGTTCTTGGTCTGAAATTGAGTAACTGAATGTTTCCCGCGTTTGCAGCGTCTACTTAGTATTTATTTAGTCTCCTTCCCCGTCTTTACTTAGTTAATACCGGGAGAGATAAATGCGGTGGGGCCTTCACAGGGAAGCTCCAGTCCATAAATATAAATTGTGCACTAATTCCCCCAAAGCATATATGTGCTGTAAACCTGAAGACTTTCCACACAGCTGCTTATTGCTAAACAGTGCCTTGTCCAGAAGGGGACAATCTGTGTCTCTAATTGCTGTCACTGAAGCCGAGATTCATTATGTGACTTCCCCATTAAAATGTGAGCATTAATTTGTCTGATGAAATATCGCTCGCTGCAGTGTTCATTAGCCGTGGCCCACTGTATACGCACGTTGTTAGCTACCTAGAAACTGTGGTTAATTTCACTAATGGATATTTCCCTACTTAGTGTTTGGTAGGAAATTTACACTGTAACATTACCTCTGCAACTTTTAAGGAAATTTAAATCCAATCAATTATTTTCCACAAAAGTTTGGGATGTCGTTAGGGCAGGGAGAGAAGAAAGGGGGACGGTGGAGGAAGAACACAGGCTTTTAGTTCATCTTAGGGATGTGTACAAGTGATAGAATTTTAATTCAAAACAAAAAGGAACAGAAAGAACCATCTCCTTCGGGCAAGCTGATATTTTTTCCCCCTCTTTTCATAATCGCTCATGTGCCGGACCCCGCTAAGAAGAATGCATGCTCTCTCCTTTTAGAAGGGGAAATGGCAGAAGCTTGCGTGTCAACCAGTCCAATTCTGAAGATTTATTCAATGCGCCCTTATAAGTGTGAAAACGGCCTGGTTACCTCGCCTGGAAGAGGAAATGCAGAGGTGTCAAAGGTAAGGCCAGTGTAGTGAGGTGTCAGGCACCTGGGTGAGACCTGCATTTCTACCCACATCGACCCCAGGGGGTGCCGAGGCAATTCTCTAAGATGAAAGGGCATGAGGAGTAATTCCACCCCTGCCTCGGGCATGTATGTCGCTTTGAAATCACTGGGAGGCTTAGTCCACACACCTGTGGGTACAAATCACTTCCTTCCCCCCTGCTGGGTACTGTGCGTGTGCACTGTCCACGAAACAGCAAGATAATTCCTTAAAACAAGCCAAAGAGGCACCCAGAAAGGAAAAAATATCAACACAGTGCGGCAGTTAAAGGAAGGGGATTCCGAATTCAGCAGGCAGGATTGGGACCCGTAATCAATGCTGGGACACTCCCGGCGGGGACTTCACGTCTCAGTTCCCGCCCCTACCCAGGGCGGGTGGCACATGGTGACCGAGGTGCTGTGAGGCCAAGCCGTGAATTCGCTCCCTGTGCGTGACTGTGGGGCTGTCATCACCACTATCATTACTGTCACAGTTCCCCAGGGCCAAGCCGCTCTGATAGCAGTTGGCTGCTATAGGTCGTGTAGACATATCCTCCATCATGGGGGAAGATGACTCCAGGATCCCTCTGGCCCCACTGGGCACACAGCCCTTTGGGGTGCACGAGACAAGTCCTCTCACGTCCAGTCTCTGTGGTCCTATTGGGACAGAGGAGCCATGGGTCTGGTGACCAGCCTGCAGGCGAGAGCTGGGAGGGAACCTTTGTGCCCACTCAGCCAGCGTCCAGGCCGCACATGAAGACACGCCCCACGGCCCCCGAGACCCCTGGAAACCACTGCCCGCAGCTCTGTGCAAACCCACTGCCATCTGGAGTTCCCAAATCAAGGCCTGGCCAGCGCCTGCAGCAGCTCTGAAGCCGATTCACAGACCAGCACACAGCGCGAAGGGGAATCTAATGAGATTTACTTTAATGGTCCCTGAACTTTCTGCCTCCACGTTTTCACGAGTGAAGTTGTTTATCACATTTCTCCACAATGGTCATTCCGGAGACAATAGCGCTCCCCTGGGAAATCAGACACGCAGGTGAGCACAAAGAAACCCAGCGGCGATCCTGCGGCCAGCTCACTGTGGGGCCGAGGTGGGGGCCCATCTGCACCTGCCTCCTCCTGCCCACCAAGCCGACGCCCTGTAGCCTGGAGAGAGGCCCGGCTGGGCTGGAGGACCAACAGGGAGCGGGAGGAGGGACCGCCTGCCATGAAGCGGCTGCCAGCTCCGTCAGGGCAGCCCAGGGGCCACCTCTGCCTCCTGCCGCCTGTCAGGACGGGGTGTTTGCTGACGCACCTCTGTGATGGGTAATAGTATGTGTCCTCTTGGCTTGGCTACACGGTGCCCAGATACCTGGGTAAAGGTTTTCAAGGGTTTTTTGGCTGAGATAAACATTTCAGTGGTCGACTCAGAGAAGCAGATGCCCCCGATCCGACGTGGGGGGCTCGCCCAGTCCACTGAGGGCCTGAGCAGAACCAGGCGCTGAGGAAGGGCCACTCCGTGCCTGCCTGTCTGGAGCTGGGACATCGGTCTTCTCCCACCTTTGGACTCAGACTGAATCCTATCTCCAGCTGGTCACTGAAGATCTTGGGACAGCTCAGCCGTGTAGTCACAAGGGCCAATTCCTTATTATATATTTTTATATATTCTGTTTCAGAGGCCCTGACCCACACAGTCTCCTATCTGGCCCTGAATTCAAGTCGTGGGCACTTTCTCTAGGAGACAAACAGCACATGTCCAGTGTCTGGGTCCTGATCAGCCCAAGGTAATGTTTCAAGCAGGAGAGAAGCGCAGACTCCCCTGGGTGGGTGGCAGGAGCCAGCCTGGGGCAGCCTCCAGGGCCTGGGGTTCCCGAGACCTCCCTCTGCACTGCACAGAGCCGCCTGGGGCTCAGAGGACACAGAACAAGCTGGGGTACAGGTCGTCACACCTGTCAAATGGGGGTGGAGAGAAGAGCAGTCGCTGAGTGAGAGCAGTCCGCGGATGTCTCCTAATCAAGACTTCCCGTAGGGATGGACCTAAGAGGAAGCAGCCACTGGGCGCCTCCCATCCCAACCAATTAAAACACACTGGCGACACCCTAACATCTCATATGTCCCTATGGGTCCTGGTAGAAGAACTCCAGAAGATGGCATTTTGGGAAACGTGCTCTACGGCACCGACTACTGTCCTCAGCATCCTCGGAGACATCGCCCCGAAACGCAGAAACTAGAAGGGGAGGGGCCCCCGCACCCTGGGGGGTGAGCTCAGTCACTGCCGAGCGTCTTCACTTCGGTTCTGATTCCACGTGTCCCCTGCATCTTTACGTTGTCATCACGGATGTGATTTCAAACGCAGAGCACTGTCTGCGCTATTCAGACGCACACGTGCGAGCATTGTCCAACTCCTTTATTATCTGATAAAAGGGAAACTGGTCTTCATCTTATTGCCATTCTGCCGTTAAACATGGCAAATGCCGCTTGCGGGGGAGTGGGGGGCACATTTCCATAGCGTCTTTCATCTTCCCCATTCTGGGAAGTTCCCAGAATGCCTCTGTCTGAGGCCGTCTCGGCGTCTCCAAGGACTATTAGTCATACATTTCAGAAGTTTGTGAAGCAGAAAAAAACAGAACTTTGGAAAGACCATCTTTCTCAAGATTTAAAACTTCAAAAGGCAGCATCCATTTGCTTCTGTGCAGGTTCAGGACTCCTGGTGGCCTCTGTCCTCAGTTCCCCAGAATATTCTGGGAGCATCTCTCTTACCCTTGGACCTGCTGATTGGTGCCGGGCTCATGGTGTCAGCAGCCTCCTGGTTGGCAGGCACTGTCCCTTTCTCTCCTGACACAGTCCCTGGGGGGCCTGTGTCACAGGACACATGGCCAGGTCTCCACTCTTGCAACAGCCCCATGGCGGGTGCCCTGGGGGACTGTCCCTACATCCTGGCAGCCTGGGGATCCCCTAGAACTACCAGCACAGCCCCAGGGGACACAGTTGCCACCTGGGGGGGGGCGTGCACCTTGCCTTGAGGTGAGAAAGCCAGAGGTCTGAGCTCGGGTAGACGTCCCTGAGAAGGGGACATTGCTGCCACAGTCTGAGGTAGGAGCTGCTGGCGGGCCTGCACCAGACCCAGAGGCAGAAATCAGGGCCCTTCACCCAGCTCCTGGGGCAGGTCTGCCGTCCACAACCGCAGTTCAGCCCCACAGCCTGGCTGCCGCTCGTGGCTCCCGACGGTGTGTGTGTTCAGCCTGCCTTTCCCAACAGACCACAGGGTCCCACCGCACCTGTGCCTTCGGTGGCACCCCTGGCACCAAGCATGGGTTACAGGAGGGGGGTCACTCACGTGTGGTCACACACTGTGCACCTGCTGTGTGGAGGTGCTTGCGTGGGCCCTGGGACCTAGAAATCACGGCCGTTGAAGAGATAATCACTGTTGCCAGCTTCACATTCTACAAACAACCTGAACAGGGTCATCCTGTAAAGTGTGAAGTTGATGAAGAAAATAGAGCGGGGCGTTGGTGTTTCAGACGGGGAGTCAGGGCAGATCTCTCGGCGGAGATGATGGTGACCACCTGGAAGGAGAACATTCCAGGTGCAGGGAACAGTGGGAGCCAGGCCTCTGCACTGGAGGGACAAGAGGACGGCAAGGGGCTGGGAGGGAGCGAGGAGGCTCCCACGGGCTGGGTGATGGGTGGCACCTGGTGTGCGGTTTCGGGAGATCTCTCTTGGCCTGGGAGGACTCTGTGACAGCGGAAGTGCTCCGAGCCCAGAGAGCCAGGGACCACACTCCGCTGCTCCCAGTTCTGAAGGAGGCAGCGGCCGCGGCCCAGGGCCACCTGTCCTCATGGCTCCTCCCGTGTCAGGGGGATGTGTGGGTAGCAGGTCGGGTCCAGGTGAGGGCATCTCAGCTTTAACCATCGGCTGCACATGAGGCCTGTGCCACTAAATATCCTGCATGGCCCTGAGCTTTATTGATTCCTTGGGAAACAGACCGCAATTACTTTTTTAAATAGATGGCATATTTGTCTATCCTCTGAAGCAGCTCATACGGCAATAGATAAAGTGTCAGGAGAAAAAAAATCAAAGAAAATGGAGCGTCCACAGCTCAGAGAGATTTTTCTGTCCTATTGGCAATGTCCGAACAACTAGCAGACAAGCAGAGAGAACCATGACAGAGGGACAAGGCGGAGCCCGCGAGAGCTGCTCGCCGCAAGGGCCAGGATGAACAGAAATCAGGCCAGCAGCCATGCCCGTTTTGGTAGGAACATGTCATTCTTGTTTTGAGGAGAGCTTCCCTCCCTCCATGTCCTCCATCTGGCCCATCCCAGGTTCGGGCCCGTAGCCCTGGCTGGGTGACGTCAGGTGGGCTGTGACTTCCCCTTTTACACATAAGAGAGTCTGAGCTGGGCTGCCGTCACTCGGCACCTGAAAGATCGCTGGTCAGTACGGGGTTTGCAGGTGCCACCTCAACACAGCAGAAGGAAGCTGTCGGCCAAGTGTCCTTGCGCCTCGGGTCCCTGGGCCCGCACCACAGATGTGCGTGTCTTTCGGGCGGGTGACGGTAAAGTATGACCCAGGGCCTCGGGGTGAGTTCGACGCACACATTAGTGAGTACACAGGCCCCAGGAGACCTTGACTATCAGGGACTAACTTGGCAGGGACCTGGGGCCCGGGCAGGGCGTCCCGGGCCTCCTGAGCCGAGCCCCGCGCACCCCGACCGCTCACCTGTGTGGATCCTCAGGTGCACCTTCAGGTGGTGGGACGTCCGGAAGGTTTTCCCGCAGTACGGGCAGTCCTTCATGGCCGCGCCCAGGCTCCTGTCCCGAAGCAGCCCGGGCTGCTGGACGCCCGCCGGTCTCCCCGCCTCCTCGCCGACGTCTGCAGCGGGGGAAACGTTCGCACGTCACTTCAGCACATGTCACAAGTTGTTCGCACCAAAACTGCTAACACCACACAAAGTTAAACATGTCAATGCTACACCTGCCTATTTCATTCTTTAAATCTGACAGGAGGCTGACAATTCGTGTATTTTGTTATTCTCTGAAATTATTTCATCTTTCCCACCATCATTTTAAGCAGCATATGGTACCTTTATATTGAACTGAATTAAACAAGAAAAGAAACAGCTGTGTCAGCAGCTGGTTGGGTTTCTTCTTTTGCTTAGCTCCTATTAAATATTTTTTTCCCAAAAGTTTAGAAATGTTGGTGTTTTGTTGAATCTGATTAGTTTATAAGATGGACTAGCTGGAGACGTTGCTGCAGGATTGAAATCACATTTGCATCATAGCGCGCAACGAATGAAAAAAATAAAGTGTCTCTGCCGAGTCCTGCAGACGTGCAGACACACAGCTATTTTGGGACAGGAAAGAAATTATCCCAAATGGATTGTCTCGTCCTTGTAGCCTTGTATCTATCGCTGGCTGCTGTGATCTCACGGAAGGGAGGAGGAAAGTCTGGAAGGGTGGTTCCGAAATCAGCCCCCAGCGAACACATAGAGATGTGTCCAAAGTCAGGTGCAGAAACTTGGCTGCAAACTCCTATAAACTTGGAGCTCGGAGACTTGAGAATTCTGTCTGCAAAGTATCGATACAAACGTCCTTTCTGCTGCTATTTGTTGTGTAGCCCAAACCATTAGAAAACAGAGTAAAATTTACACGTGCTGACTTCTGCATGGAAATGATGGGACATAACAGTAAATAAAAGGGTGGAAGCCTCTAGCGTTTGGAGGATACGTCACTGCAACACCCGAGGCCAGCCAGGCGGCACGCAGTGGGGAGTTGGGAGCTGCATGTCCGAGGAGGGCGACCGGGCTGCGGCTGACCTCCTGCACAGACCCCAGCTCCCTGGAGCTGGCAGGGTCCTTGCTCGCTGCAGCCTCCGCCCACCCCTGGGGCCTCACATAGATCCACTGTGAGCACGAGGGACCTTCTGGGGTAGTGACAGACCTGTGGGCTCTGCAGAGAGCAGAATAAACAAGATTTGTACCTTGTGAGCAATGAAAAATGCAAATTGCTTTTATTCTGCAATACCCGTTGCTAGTGTTTGCTGCTCACAGCCCAAAGGGACAGACTTATAGGCCATAAACAGGATGAAGGCAATGCACTTAATTCTTATTTGGATGTGCATTCAAGGCATCCGTGGCAACGCGCTGGCTTGGAGCACCCTTTCTGCATCAGACTACACACAATATCATCACCCTGGACAAGCCCTTTGAGGGCTCGCCTTCATCCCATTCTCCCAGCCCTCTAGCCACCTTGGGGCAGCTGGTCCAAGGGTCTGAATGCCAGCATCTTTTTCCTCATAGTTCTGCCACAGGTTGAATGCACCTTGCTGAGCACCAGGTTTCTGGTTGTCCACATGCATGTGCGAAGGCTACCGACGATGGCCACGGCCTAGGGCAAACAGGCCGGAGAGAACGCAGCGCCGAAGCAAACACGTGCCCACGTGCAGTCACAGCAGGGCACAGCCCCAGGCTGAGTCCGCCGGGGCTGCCGCCACCTCTGTCCCAAGGAGCCAGTTTCCCGAGGGCCCAAGAGAATGATGCCAGGCGCCAACCCTAGTAACCCAAGGGCTGCATTTAAACAGCTGGCATGCCCCCTCCTGCCCACTTTTGCATCCTTCTGCCCACCTGAACCCTCAGCACTGGCATTGGCTTCCCAGCCTTGTTCGGCATCCCGCCGGTGGGACCGTGAGGTCAGCTTGAAACAAAAGTGAGCCCAGTGCTCACTGCAGCACAGTTAAGAGGCCCGTTTAAGTCAGGAGGCCAACAGCTCTCAGTTCAGATTACAAACAGAACTAGGTGCCCTGGGGTTGGCTTCAGGAGTGAGGTGGGCAGCTGTGGTCTTTCGATGCCATATTCCGGCAGGTCCTCGTGTTCCACGATCTGCACATGGGCACTGCTCCCAAGTCTTCCTCCAACCAAGCCCACCTGTGATGTAGCAGGAGGGCTGTCGAAGAGAAAGCAACTAAAGGAACAGAGCAGAGCAGAGCTGAGATGGTGGGGGACATGCTCCTGGGGGCTCCTGCTGACCCCTGCCCAGCACGTCGCTGATGAACACACAGATAAGGCTGCAGCCCCCCGCCCAGAAGTTTCAGAGTGCAGGGGAGCTGCGCCTGACTGTCGTCACTCGAAGTGATGGCGTGGCTCCGTTTCCCTTTAATCTTCCCATCTTGGTTATGTGTGGCCCAATAAAGAGAATACATTTATAAGATAAACAGCCTTCTTTGCAGATTTAAGAATCTAGTTTTCACTTTACACAGAAATGGTTTTTCTTGGAGGCCAGGAGGCCTATGCGTTTACTCTTAGACTAAATCCAAGTAGAAAAACAAACTCTGAGCGACGATGAAGGGGATGGTGGGTGGTCCCGGGAAGTGTCCGGAGGGGCTGCGAGCCAAGTGTAGGATGGCTGAGGACACCGGACTGGCCTTGTGCCGGGGACCACAAGCACCCGGGAGGCTCGCTCAGAGGGTGACGCGGTTGCCTGACGCCTCGTCACCCGTGTGAAAGCCTGACAGCTGTCCTCCACCAGGACGCCCCGGGGTGGGGGTGCGGGATGTGGGGTGCGGGATGCGGGGCGCGGGGTGCAGGATGCGGGCTGAGGCTCGGCCTGCCGCCCCTCACCCAGCCCTGGAAGCAATGGGGTCCTGGGTACAGACAGACACCCTTCCCCGCCCCTCCAGGAAGCAGCCGGTAGGAGGAACACTTTAAATATCAAATCCGTGATCCTTGGTCAGGCTGCTTGGGGACCGGTCTGAGCTTTTTGAGAAATGCTCTCTTCCACCCCGAGTGCTGCTTCCCTCCCAGCACGTTCTCACGTGTCCTGGGGACAGAAGGAGGACATGTGGGCAGAGACCACCTTAGACCTGTTGTCTGCTCCTCCGTGCCCAACCGGAAGCCGGGTTGACCCTGGGACCATCTGGCTGCAGGCTGGAGGCATCTCCTCACCTACCAGCTTCATCTAGGTGCTCTGGGCCTCTGGGGCCTGTTTCTTTTCTCGACCCCACTAAACAGTAAGGGATCTAGTCCTCAGAAATGGAGTCGTGTATGGGTGCAGCGGGTTACATTCCAGAGGGAGTGGGCTGCATGGGCCACCCGTCCTGACTTCCAGCCTAGAACAGGTGAACTAGAGCTGGTACCGGAACCCCTGCCAGCTCTCACCTGCTCCCACAAGCTGGGGGTGTTTGCTGAAAAAGAGAAGATGGACCCAGTCATTTCAGGTTGTGTCTCAAGAATATGTTATTTGGGGGTGACGTCAGACACCTGACATCCTTCATTTTGTCAGATCAAGGTCAGTAACCACACTTCCATCTGCTTGTTATAACCCTCCAAGTGGACAGCAATGCTGGCCGGTATCAAGGTGATGTTAGGTGTGTGACCTTCCCTGAAGGTCAGCGGGAGGTGGGAGGGGCCCACAGCGGTGGGCTCAGCAGCCGGGGGAGGAAACATGGCCATGGGTCACATCAGCCACACAGTGGCTGTCCTGGATGCTTAGAAAGACAAACAACTTCAGTTAAAGCCCAGACACATGAAATACTATGAGCAGCTGTCTGGAGCCATCCCGAGGCTCGCTTTCTTGCTGTACCCAGATATGGGTGTCTCATTACATATGTAACCAAACCACATATGTTTGACATTTTAAAAAGTTAAGTACAATTGTTTACAGTAACGTTACAATTTTTATGCATACCACTAATTTAAAATCATTTTTAAAAATAAAAAGAACTCTTTAACTAGGGATCTCTACCACAGTAATCACTGTTTCATTCAAGTCTCTTAATTTTAAAGTTTTCAAAATTAGGGGAAGTGTTAAGCTTCCAAGAGGAACTATACATTCTTCTGGACTTTCTCTGAAACGTTAGTTATTTCTCCTCCCCTCAGATTTTAAAGACTGGTAAATGCAGGCAAAGAAATTAAGAAAGATGCAAGTTTTTGGTGTGCTGCTCATTCCTTAGACTCCCTGCTGGGGAGCTCCAGGCCACCCAGAGGCTGTCCTCGCCACAGCCTCTCTCAGCCTTTCTCTCACACACCCTTACCTTCTCCTAAGCCCAACAGGAAACCAGGGATGGTCTCAGAAGACCAAGAAAGTGACTAGAAAGGGTTGTAAGCGCTCCTAAAACTCCAGGCGTCCCTGCTTTTCCCAGCTTCCTTTGCACTGTGTTGAGACCAAGTGACTCGCTCTGGCTGGTGGCGGGAGGCAATGGGAGGAGAGGCTGTGCCACTTCCTGCCTTTCTTCCCTGACCCTGGCTGCACAGGGATGAGTGGCAGAATCATACAATACAGGCCACCAAGTCACTCAGTCACCACAAGGACGGGAGCCGACCCCCGCCTGACTTTGCATGACTGAGAAAAAAATTCTTGGTTCTGTTAAGCCAGGGGAATTTGGAGAGTTGTCGTTGTAGGAGGGGCTCAGGAACTGACAGAGAAGAGTCAGCCTCCTCCTGGCAAGGTCTGCACTGCCCAGTGATCCAGGTCAGCCTACCAATTCACAGGATGGCTCAGAGAACAAGAGAGGCCAAACAGAGAAAGCAAAGGGAGGCTTTTCTTTAATCATGTGTATTCTCAGTTCCTGCCTGACAGCCTTACCCTTTATATGCCCAAAAGAACATTTTGAAAAGATTCCCATTTAAAACAATTATGAGGATGTTGGTGGTGCTGATAGTGATGATGGTGGTGATGCGTGATGGTGATGACAGTGATCGTGTTGATGGTGATGATGGTGTAGGTGTTGAAGGTATTGATGGTGATGATGGGGATGATGATGGTAATGGTGGTGATGATTATGATGGTGATGGTGGTGGTAGTGATGGTGATTATTATGATGACGGTGGTGGTGGTGGTGGTGATGGTGGTGATGGTGATGGTGGTGATGGTGGTGGTGGTGGGTATTTATGGTGGTGGTGTTGATGCTGATGGTGGTGGTGATAGTGATGACGAGATGATGATGGTGATGATGGTGTTGATATGGTGATGATGGTGACGATGAGATGATGATGATGATGATGATGACGATGAAATGATGGTGATGAGATGATGGTGATGATGGTGATGATGAGATGATGGTGATGATGATGGTGATGAGGATGATATGGTGATGATGGTGATGATGGTGATGATGAGATGATGCTGATGAGCTCATGCAGTAAATGAAGAGTTTTCTCAGTAACCTCACCTGGGTAAGGTAGCTATCTGCAGACCTAAGCACTTATCACTTTATAACATGGCCATGATATTTTAATTTTTATGGAATTTCTAGTATAAAGTAAATATATTTTCCCAGAGGAGTTGTGCAGTTAATTCGGAAATAGCCCTGTACAAAAAGCACCGCAGAAGTTTGAATCTCAACTCATTAATGAAAAAAACTATTTTTGGAACCTAAGGGGTGAGCAGGACACCAAAAACTTGCATCTTTCTTAATTTCTTTGCCTGCATTTACCAGTCTTTAAAATCTGAGGGGAGGAGAAATAACTAACATTTCAGAGAAAGTCCAGAAGAATGTATAGTTCCTCTTAGAAGCTTAACACTTTCCCTAATTTTGAAAACTTTAAAATTAAGAGACTTGAATGACAACAATGATTACTGTGGTAGAGATTCCTAGTTAAGGGTTCTTTTTATTTTTAAAAATGATTTTAAATTAGTGGTATGCATAAAAATTGTAACACTACTGTAAATAATTCTACATAACTGGGAAGACTCATGCCTTGGGTCATTGTTAGTTTGGTGTCTCTGTTGTTTCATCAAAGTTCTCTGGTTTTTGATGGCCATATATAGTCATGTTAAAAAGTTAAACATTAATATGGATTGGAAAAAGTGTTTGTTTAAATAGAGAGATATTTTTGTCCACTTAGGAAAAGGCAACAGCCAGCTTCCCTTTGGGTCTCAGGACTGGGGACTGGGCTGGGCTCAGGGGGACACTCCCAAGCTCAGGAGCTGATTTCTGTGCATCCAAGTGCAGAAGTGGAGAGCTGGGGTTCCCTATTACTGCCTTTTCTCACCTTCGACCCAAACTCAAAACTGCATTTTTGCTTTTGGCAAGATAAGATTTCCAGAATTGGGGAAATAGGTCATAAAAAGGCTAAAGTTTGAAGGAAACATATAAGACACAAGGATCTCAAATAGCTTCTCTAAAGCAACATTTTGATGAGTTAAGTGAAAATGAATCAGAAACACGTGTATTAAATTTCCCTTAAAATATACAAGGACTCCAACATCAAGCAATGTGGGCCAAATGTGTTTCTGGTTTTACCAAGCCTAGAGCCCTTTCCTGATTGTCGGGGGAGTGTGGAACCCTTGCTGGTGAATGGGCCACCCATGGGGTCTCTTTCCTTTGGCGTTATGTGACCCGGCCGCGGACATCTTCCATAGTCCTCGAGTTGCCTCTGCCTGGGCCCTCAGGACCAGTTATGGGCAGACACTTCTAGTCCCCAGCTTGGTGGCTGTGACCATGGATGTGGCAGACAGGATTTGGGGCTCAGAGATCGACCTAGACATCTGGTGTGACAGGTCTCCTTGGGCTGTGCACACCCCTGTCTGCCCTGTGGCCTGGTCAGGGGGTAGGCGGGAACCCGCCCCAGAGACCGGTAGGGTGACCTGTGCAGAGCAGGCCCACCATGGACCGGGCTGGACGAGACCAGGAAAGAAGATGAGGGTGGGGGTGGCCAGGGAGCTGCTGCCTCTCGGGAAAAACCTAGTGGCGGGCCGGGGAGGGCCGGGCCACTGGGTCCATCGCTCTCTGGAGTAACCCCAGCTCCTTCTCATGGTCGTCAAACCCCTGCCCAAGTGGCCCCACTACTGCTCTGACTTCATCCGGGCCCCTGCTGTCCTCAGCACCCACCTTCTGTTCTCCTCAGGCCTCCTAGCTGGTCCCAAGCTGGGGCTTTGCTCCAGCTGCCCCCCCCTGGTGGAGACACCTGCTCCCAGTGGTGTCCCTGACCACGCCTCCATCTGAAGGCAGCTCCCCGACTCCCCGCTCCCTCTGCTTTGCACCCTCTGCACACTCTGACCCATGTGCTGTCTGCTCCCTGCCTGTCCCCTCCCCAGAACACAAGCTCCACACAGACAGGGACCATGACTGCGGAGTGGCACTACATCTCCGACACGTGGTAAGCACTTGGCTTGAGTGAGTGCTCAATTCATACTTTAAAAAAACTGTACATACTTTTTCAGCAAGCAGCTCCTGACTGCGAGAGGGAAGCTGCCTTGAGCAGCCTGGGAGGAACACCAGAAACACCCCAAAGTGCTCAGCACCTTCAGGGACTGTGGTGTGATGCCAGTGGGATGGGCAGGTGGTCAGGGGTGCCTGGGAGGCTTCCCGGAAGAGGTGGCCTCATGGTGTCTCCAGTTCCTTCCCTGTCCAGGTGGAAGGAACCACAAACATACAGTGGTAACTAGCCAGCCATGATGAGCTTTGTGGGGAGGGCTGTGGAGGGACTTTTCACTTCCCGTTTCCTTGCTACAAATGGCAACCTTGCCATCACAAGAAGACAAAAAAAAGGCAGTAATCAATAGAATAATAAATCAGATATTTTTTAACTAATCCACACCCCAATTACCATCATAATTATTATGAAATACTTGGTATGCCTTCCCTTTTTCATAATTTAAATTAAGTCCTTTCTTTAAAAGAAAAGACAACTATAGAAGCCTCTACTTCCAAATAAAGCTTAAATTCCCAAAAGGTTTCTCCATAATTTATTTTCTTTAAAAAAACAACAACAAACCTATAGCTTTTAAGATCCTCTTAAGATAATTTACAGCCCACTTGTTTAGGGGGGTGAGGGTGGGAGAAGATCGAGGGGGTCTCTGACTGCCGGGCCTTTCAGGGAATTCTTCCCGCATGGCCCTGGGACAGGCTGGACGGAGATCGGAAAATGAACTTGGTCAGTCGCTGCCACTTGTGGGGCTGGGTTTCTCCTGGGAATCCGCACGTTGAAAGATGAGGGGATGGTTTGCAGATAAGGCCTCCCCAGGAGAGAGCTTTTGCCGTATTCTTCTTTAAACAAAGAAGACATCTTAAGCACCTCGAAATATCTTTCATTTAATCGCTGGCAGAAGGCAGGTCCCCGATGAACGCCGGCCTGTGTCTTTCTCTTTAACCAGCTGAGTGGTGCAAGCTTTTAATACAGCCGTTCCAATTATTGTAAAAGTCATCTGGTGCCTTATAACCACAAATATTGACAGTTTATTGCACAACACATTCCTGACATTTGAAGGTCACACCATACATAATACATACTCTTTTATAAAAGTGTCGGGAACAAAGAGATACATGATAAGCAATTACCTCCCCGGCTTGTTGTCCGCAGTGTCCGGGCCGACTCGAGGTTACGTGGGAGGCACACGCACCATTTTAAATAATCTATTAAGGCAGCACACAGGCCGTTATGATGGGTAATTGTGAAATGGCTCGTGGGCACGCTGCCGGTGGATTGGCGGGCCTGGCCATGGGGTCTAGTGACCCTCCTCTGACGTCAGGTCACAGTGCCACTCTGCCACGAAGGGCCCTGCCTCGCTTCCCAGTCAGGTTCCCCCAAAGCCACTGACCATGACACAGTGACAGCATGTCCTTGTTTTTCAGACTGCTCTGTGTGGCCGAAAGGAGTTTTTAAAAGGCACCTGGTCCTGGCCTGCTGAGGTCCCATGCTGCCTGTCCCCAGGGCGTGGCATCCACAGAAACCCGTGGCAAGGGGCGTGGTCGCAGGCCCAGGGGAGGACCAGGGCTGGGGCGCCCAAAAGCTCTCCTGACGCGGAGGCTGAGCAGAGCCTTCAGGCACAGTGGGCTCGCCGCTCTGCCTCATTCCGCTCCTGGCTGAAGCTGGATGGAAGGGTTACACGCAGGTTAAGGGGAAAGCATTTGCAGCCCAAAGACCGGGTCAAAACCACATTCCGGCAATTTGGGGGAGTGTAGTCCTGGGAAAATGGCCCGACTGCTCCAAGGTTCGGCTTTCTTATCTGCCATACAGGGATGTCCCCATCATTCACCCCACACGGCGCCTGGTGAGGATATGCCCCAGTTCAGAGCAGCTTTTCCCGTGAACATTGCCAAAGGATGGACGACACGTGGAGACATCAGAAACCGGTGGTGTCAGTGCCCTCCCCACCCTGCCAGCCCCAAGCTGCGGAACCAGACACACCCACAGGTCCCGCACGAGGGTCACGCTCCTTTCCTGAAAAGCCGCTTGGAGAGTCTGCGAAGCCCAGAAGACCCTGGCAGCTCCCCCGAGTGAACAGTGGAGAGGAACCCAGGCCGCAGCACAGCTTCGCCTCCACGATGATCTTTAATCACAGATGAAGCTGCGGGTTGTTAGAATCTACCGCCACTCCTCCAAAAGCTACCAAGGGCTGCTGTTTGAAAAACATATACATCTATGTGCATGTGTAAACACAAAAACATACAGAGAGGGCTGCATTAGGATAAATAATCGGCAAACTGTCAAGATAAACAAAAGCCCCTCCAAGACTGATTTCATTTTCATTTCCAGAATGAACCTCCTAAAATTTAAGACATGGGGCGAGAATGATTTCTCTAAAGAGGACGTGTTTATTAGCATTAAATTCCAGGGAAGAGGCCCTCTTCATACAGCACACGCTGGCGTCTGAAAAGCATGCACATTAGCATGTGCGTGTTTCTTTAAGAAGCTATCCTGCTTTAGAGGGTAGTGGAAAGACAGGCACCACGTGATCCCAAGGTTGCTATGGTAAATATGCATTTTTTATTGAAGAGTAAACAGTGGCAGGAAACAAGTGTCAATTGCCTGCTCTGAAGTTATTGCCATTTTTAAGCTGAACCGACTGATCTGGCCCTTTTAATCTCAAATCCTTTATCAGAGGAACACCATCACTGGATCAAGATTTGAAATTTTTAAAATAAATGCTGAACTCGTCTATACCTTGAGTAATGAATACTTTAGTGGACATATAGAAATTAACAACAACAAAAAAACCAAACATCCATCCAGCTCTGCCAGTCAGAGCACAGAGGTCTTTGTTGCCTGGCTTTGGCCTTGGCTCAGGGCACAGCCAAGGCCACCCTGCTGTCCACTGTCTTGGTACCTGCAGGCAAAACAAAGCCAGAGCCGATGCCCCGGAGGACGGCCCTCCCATCCTGCGCATGTGTCCTCATAGGCTGCTGGCCCAGACTGCCGGAAGGGCAGTGGACTCAGCCAGTATCACTGTCACACTCTGAGCAAAGTTGTTTTTGTTTTGTTTTGTTTTAATATATCTTTACTGATTTCAGAGAGAGGAAGGGAGAGGGAGAGAGGCAGCAAAATCAGTGATGAGAGAGTCACTGACTGGCTGCCTCCTGCACGCCCCTGCTGGGGATCGAGTCCACCACCCGGGCACGTGTCCTGACCAGGAATCGAACTGGGATCTCCTGGATCCTAGGTTGATGCTCAACCGCTGAGCCACGCCCAGCTGGGCGAGCAAGGTTTTCACTGTGTTGCCCCTTGCACGTTGGCAAGGGCTTGCATTTTCCCCTGATAGTCTGCAACAGGCAACTCTGTTTCCCTCTGACGTCCACGTGGTGACCCGTCTCCTCTACAAATCAGGCTGTCAGAAACCTCAGAGCTCCGGGCACATCCTAAGTGGGTTCAAGAGCTTTTCTAACCAGGGGAAGCATCCGGAGCTTGTCCTTCTGACACCAGCTGTCCTCTCTGTAACCAGCAGAGGACAAGGCTGCAACCCTTCCTCCACCATGTCGGCACAGAGTGGGTGTCCGCCACCTGTCACCACCATGCGCGTGGATGAACGATGTGTGAACACACGATGAACCGCGTTCCGGTGGGACTGGCTTCCAGGGTAGCAGCTTCCGGCAGGAAGGTCCAGGCTGCACCAGCTTTGTTTGATCACAGATAAAAGTATCCAGTGTTGGCACATTTCTCAAAGGGAGCTTCTCAGGCTCTGGGAATCCCACACTAGTCTAAAGGATGCTTGACCAGGGACGAGTTCTTGAGTAAGATGACAGTCCTCCCAGGAGCCCCTAAAGGAGGGGCAACAGCGGGCAGTCCTGCCCATGGGGCAAGGGACCCAGGGCTGGACCCACATGTCTGCAAGGCCTTGGAGCTGCACGGAGCCTACTTGGCCTGTGGGGAGCAGCTCAGGCACTGACTCCTCAGGACACCAAGATTTGTTTGACTCCAAGCTGAGTCTGCATCTAAACTGTATTCCTGAGCAAACCATGATCCTTAGAGTCTTTGGTTTCCTTGTTCGTAAAGTTGGATAAGGCCACTGACACAAAAGAATCTGAGTGTTTCTCAAGATAGCGGGTACGTGAGGCCTCGAGCCACCTTAATGAAGCCCTGCAGAGGCACCTCGGCCTAGAGCCCTAGAGCAGCGATTTCCACCTGGGGTGCCGCACTGATTCTTAAAGCATGCTTAGTTAGATGCCAGTGACTCTTTGTTTAACATGGAAAACCACTTTTCCTCCCCGTGGAAGATGCCCATATTCTGTCATGCTCATTTCTGCCCCGTAATTGAGACAGTCACATCGAGAGGTCACTGGAAACTCCTGCCTGGTCCTCTGCCTGCACCATGGGGAGACTGCACAGGCCACGGCCCCATGTGTATGTTACGGCTCAGTCACAATCCACATGTCATGACTGTGATTTCTGGAATCAAAACAAAGATCCAAACAGCATGAGAGCTACACCTTTGCCAGGTATACTAAATTAAATCAGAGATAGGCCCGGCATCAACCCTCACTCTGTCCCTCCAATGCCCTGTAAGGACACCGCCCTCCCTAAACGCTCCGGCCTCTCTGCCTGCTGCCCCCACCCGGAAAGGGAGATGATAGAGCCAGCTGCCAGGTAACAATGGCACCTGGTACCCAGTGCTTGGTGTATTGAAGGAACTGGCTTTGCAGCAGGGGTGCAAAGCCACAGAGAAGCTGCCAGCCAACGTGGCGAAGGACATGCAGAGCCTCTAAGAGAAGCTGGCAATGTGGGCGGGATGCTGGTAGACACCACACCTCAGGGGACTTGGCCCAGGAAGGTGGAGAGGACATGGCTGCCCAGCACCTGAATGACAGGCCAAGGCCTTTTGGGGTCCTGCCTCTGCTTCTATACCATGTGGGGTAGCACCCACATCCATCACACAGGGCTTCCATTTGCTAAGTTTACTTTTAGCCTTAAAAATGTGGGGCATTCCAGGTGTGGATTCCAGAGCGTCTCCTGAGAACCTGCACTGGGTCCAGGTCCCACGGGACAGCGGGCACTTCTCCTTCCTGGCCCCTCTCGTCCTCACCACCTGGCTGCCCCAGTGTGCAGGCTTCACTCTGCATTTGCCATTGCAGCTGCTGTGATCCCAGACCCCCTTTCCACCTCTAACATCAGCCTCTGTAACCTCAGTTGAAAGAAGATGGCAGAAGCCTCCAGCCTAATTCTGTAATTATCGTGGGCCTGTTATTTCGAAGCCAGCGGTGATTGTGGGGTCAGGTACTCAGAAGAAGAGGAAGAGAAACATATTTTAAATGATAGCAAATATCATCTGATTCTTTGCTATAAAACCAAATTGCATCCAGAAATGATGGAATGTGAGCTCACAACTGTCATCAAGTTTCAAAGAGGCCTCAGCAGAAAGGGCAGCGACCAGAGATGGAGCCAACGCAGAGCCACGGGAGTGAGAGGCCTGGTCCCAGGACCAGGTGGCTGGCCTGAGTGCAGGGACACTGACAGTCTCCACCGGTGTTGGGCCTGGACAGCTCCCTTGCCACCTCCCCCAGCCCTCTCCTGCCCTCTCCAGGCTTGGCAGTTCCAGTCCTCTCCTTCCTGCCTCGCTCCAGTGGCCTCCCCAGCACATCCTCAGCCCCTGAACCTTTTCTGGACATTTCCTCACAATGACGCACTCCAGGCTGCTCACGAATTTTTCTTGTGTCTTGATTCCAGCCTGCTTACCAAGAGTACCCCGTGGGTTGGCCTGTCTCATCACCATCCCAAAGCCGCACGCAGGGCTGGCCCACGGAGTCACTCAGTGAGCACACACTGGTGACCTTTCCACTGTGGAAAATACTGTCCTGCCTACTCCAGGCTTCTTTGTAAGGCTGCTTCAGGGAGAAGAGCAGGCCTGACCCAGTGGCCGGAGCTCTGTAGACTTTCCGGCCCCACTTCTCACTCAGTTTGTGTCCCAGGTATTTGATAGGATATGAGTTAGTTCATCCAGCCAACAAATATTAGTGCCTGCTCTGTGCCGGGCACAGTGTTACAGACACAGGCGCCGTGGGACAGAGCAGACCAGGCTGGCTCACAGCGTGGCTGCCTAGGGACACTGCAGTGGATGCAAAGGAGGCCCGGGCCTCCTGGGGCTCCCGTCTGCATCCTACAGGGAGCTGCCCAGTTCTCTTCGTAGTCCTCGTTTGTCTTCAAGAAATGAGATCACAGATCATTGGAGGAGCTGAATGTCCCCTCTGCCCTGGTACCTGGCCCTCTGGGGACAGATCTCTGGCCTGTGCAGTTTCTCAGCTGGGTCCCCTTCTGATGTTCTCTGCTTCTGGGTGTCCTTTAAGGAGCAGGAGACAGGAGCACTTGGGTGTCTGCTCCCACACCACCCACCATCACTGGCGGGGCTGAGCCCAAGGACACTGTTCTAAAAACGGAGCCCCAGACGGGTGCCCTGCTCCTGTGGTCGGCCACGGGGCACCTGCTGATGACCTGCTGTGCCAACAGCACAGACTCTTCCAATGAGGACGCAGAAAGCCTGAGAGTTTATCCTGAGCAGCTTACCGTGCACATGGGTGGGCACAACAGACATCCGGAACATGATGATAAAACATGCTCCAACTGATGTTAAAATAAATGTCAAAACGACCACGATCATTATCATGATAGCAGTTGACATCAATCAGGTCGGACGTACCATTACCCCACTGTACAGATGAGAAACTGAGGTTTACAGAGTGTAAATACCCATCCAGGCTCCCACAACACTGAGGGCACAGCCCACTGAGGTCAAGGTCTCCTGGACCAAGATGGAGCTCTGTGGGCTTGCATTCACAGTGACAAGGCGGATGCAGGGGTACAAAGGGCTGTGTGAGTGCCGCCAGGAAGCCCTGCTGGGGCGGGGCACCATGCTCTCTGACAGCCAGCAGAACAGGCTGGTCCCTGTGCAGGAGCAAACCAGCTCCCCAGGAGGGCCGCTCTGAGCAGCAGCCCAGCAGCCCAGCAGCCCTGCCGAAGGGCAGGTGTGTCCCCGGAGCAGGGCCTCTGGGCTTGATCCACTCCTCTTCTGTTGGCCCAGGACAGTCTCAGCATTTTCCCTGCTTGTTCCGAGCCTGCTGACCCCTCCAGGTCCTGGAGCCTGTGGCTGCAGCCATTGAGAACTCCTGCCGGAAACAAATCAGGGAGGCACACGCACAGCCAGCCAGCACTCGCCACATCCTGGGTGAAAACAGACGGTTCTAAGGGTGGGGGCGAGCTGAGTCACCTCTCCAACCACCAGGCCCAAAGATGACGAACTGCTTCCCTCGTGGTCTGCGGGGGAAGCGGGAGGGGTGTGTCTGAGGCCTGGGCTCTTGTCCTCCGGGACATCCCTTCCAAAACATGTGCCATTTGTGCCATCTGCTCAGCTTCACAGGCAGAGCCAATCCTTTCAGGGGTCAAGGACTGCTGCCAGGGGGAACCGGAACTGTACCTGGATCACCGTGCCCTGCCACCTGGGAGGGGCTCCCCCACGGAAGCTAGTGGGCACACAGGGCACCTCAGCAGGACAGCCATAGCTGGCCCTGGCAGCCCACGGACAAGGGTGCCCAGTCCCCAGTCGGAGGTGTACCCCTCAGTCCCCCGTCCACAGGGTAGGACACAGGCTCCTGAGGCTGCTCTAACATCAGCACAGCATGAGGCCTGTCCCCTTCTACCAGCTTCCCCACCAGGACCTGTTACCTCCCAACCCTGACACTCCAAAGCATGCTGCTTAAGATACTCGGGACCTACACGTGTGGAGTCCGCCTTTGGAGTGACCCCACACCCAGCTGGAAAGTGAGTCTGGGCTCGAGAACCGTGTGGACACACCTCCCCGTCTCTCCCGGGGTCACTCCTCCCGGGCTGTGCCCTTGCTCATCTCGTCAACATGGGCCAGAGTCTTGGGTTTCAAGCCATTTAATAAATGTTATTTTTAACCTGGAACTATTACAGACTGCCGACTGAGCGATACCAATGTCACAAGAGTCATGGGGGGAGAGAAACAGAATTCACCCTCTTTCTCCACAGCGTCCACCTCGAGGCCCCACCCCACCGGGCCGGGCGCCCTCTGCCCTGTGCCCCGAACCCAGGGTGCAGACCCATCCACACCACCCCAAGAACCGGGCATGGGCTCACTTGCAGTGGCTCTGATTTTGTTTTCTTTCACACACAAGACATAAGAGGAACGGCGGCCCTCCCCTGGCCACACCCTGCCTCCATTAATTGCGGGAGAGCGCCAGCTTGCTGGTAATGGCGCCCTCTCAATAATACTTTCCAGCTAAATTGTCTTGTGGTTTTGATTCTAGGATATAAAAAAAAATGCTTTCCATTATTCTAATGTGTCACGTGTCTTGTGAACCAGTGACCTAAGTGTGTGTACATATAAAGAAAATATGAAAGAAAAGAAAAAAAATATAAAATATGATGACATCATTTCAAAGGCATAAGCTTTTAAAAATGCACCCGGGGGGATTTATTTCTTACTCCAGAGCAACATAACACCATCCGGCTGATGCGCTGCGCTCTTTTTTTATTTGGAAGAGTGCCATCTTTGTGCGCCTGGTTCATGCGAGTTAATCAATTTGAGGTTTAGTTACACTGCTGAGGCTTGCATTCTATAGATTGCTAGAAAGTAATTCGAACTTGCAGAATTTATTAACCAAACACCAATTATCATTAAACAGCACTGCATTATCCAGCTTTACTACCTGACAAGAACTACTTAATGAAATTTTAGATTAAAGTTATTCAGTGGTTGATTTATTGTACAAAACTCTAATGTGGCCAATGTGCAGATGCTGGGAGCAGCATTTTTTTTTTTCAAAATGGTTTACTCCAGGGACCTCTAACCCATACGCGTATCACAGCAACGAATGTGACCCAAAGAAAATATTTGATTTTTTTTTTCTTAAAAAAAATATAATGCATTATGCTTGGACAGGGGTCTGTCTTGACCTGCATGGCAAAAACTGTTTACAGCACAATGTTTGCAAGATGAAACGACCACGAAATGTGTTACATATAAGGCTTCCGAGTAAACAGGAGCACCAGATGTTCTTTGATGTTAATAATGGCATTTATTATTAATATTAATTAGACTGCATTCAGCAATACATTTGGGCCATTTCCAAGTCAATTAAGGAAAACGACGTTCGGGAGATGTTCTGAACGACATTTTAAGGCAGGTGTTCCACAGTCCCCTAATAAAACGATTCTGCAGGCACTGGAAAACAACCATTTTAAATTCTGTGTTTTGCAGTATATTTTACGGTTCTAATTCTCCAGATTTTAAAAATACGATCAACAGTCTCACCAGTCACTATGAGGAGGACCCTGCCACTTGGAAACTTTGTATCATTTGAAGTTTAAAATAAAAGTCTATAGATCGCGAGGCATTGCCAATAGCACGCTGATGAAAGTTTGCACACACACGAAGCACAGAATTCTGCTTAATGTCAACGTACAGATTCCTCGTAGGGGCTCTTTGTGGACCCTGCCTCCTTTCCAATTTCCTGCATAAATCTCTGTTATGAAAATGAGGGAGGGGATGGATAAACAGCACTAGGCACCCTCTGAAAGCTTTGTTTAATTCTTCGTGATCGCCTCAACCAGACACAAGTTAACTCGTCATTAACATGGATACAAAGAGCCCCGGTCTCCTCTACCCCATGGAAGCTCCGAGCCATCTGACTTAAGTAATGATGTTACAACGTTGATGTCCTATCTGCGAAATTAATTATATTTAAATTTTTACATGTGTACCTTCATTTGTAACAGTTCGATATCCGCCGTTGGGGAGAGTTGGCGGGTGTTTATGAGCAACCTCAGCTCCGACCCGAGGCGCTTTCGGAACAGCCACAGCCACGAGCACAATGGAGATGAAGCTACTGCTCCGTTCGCTCCATGTCCCCCCTTTTGCTCGAGCCCCATGCAGACCCGCAAAATAGATCTTCTTAGCGGAAAATGTAACTGTACACATATCACATACACTGTTAGCCTCTGGCTCATCAGGAATTCATGAACCTGAAGGCTTTTTTATGATTTGTATATAAATTAAATTTCACGACATAGCTGCATTAGCTTCAAATGTAAACAAAATAGACTGGGGTCCATGTCCCTCTAGCAGCCAAGGGACGACATTCAGAGCCCCCAGCCACAGGATACGCACCAGAGCAGAGTTCTGGTGCAGGAGCTGGGAGCTGGGAGCTGGGAGCTGACTGCTGGGAGCTGACTGCTGGGAGCTAAGAACTGGGAGCTGATTGTGGGGAACTGGGTGCTGATTGCTGGGAGCTGGAGCTGATTGCTGGGAGCTGGAGCTGGGAGCTGGAGCTTGGAGCTGATTGCTGATTGCTGAGAGCTGGGAGCGAGGAGCTGATTGCTGGAAGCTAGAGCTGATTGCTGGGAGCTGATTGTTGGGAGCTAGAGCTCATTGCTGGGAGTTGGAAGCTGAGAGTGGGCAGCGTCTAGTGGGGAGGACAGAAAAAGGTGGCCAAACCACACACCCTCCAGACACTGCCATGAGAAGCTCGTCTGACCACGGCCTCTCTCCATTCAAGCTCCGGGCCAAACTGAAGATGCTTGAAATGGTCCCAAGTAGTGATGGCCATCCTTGCACTCAAGCAGTCCTCTCGTGTTGTTTCCTTTGTTCACAGGCCAAGTCTGGGCCCCTGGGAGGCCCAGTGGGAAACCTGATACCGCCCCACCTCAGCTGCTGGCCCGGCCCCAGACACATGGTGTCTGAGCCTGGGCCCTATGAGGATGCAAAACTACAGGCCTGATCAGCACTGAAGGTGGGAAAGAGATGTCCTTCTCCTGGCTGGACACTTCCCAGTGCACAGCCATCAGACAACCGGAGAGGACATTCCTTTCCCCTGGAGGGCAGTACAGACAAACCTGGTCTGAGATCCACCCTAAACTCCCAGAGACCACAGAGGTCAGTCACTGGCCAACACTAGGCAGAGAGGGGCCCAGCCACCGTGAAGGGGGAGCCTCTACAGAATGCCAGCCTCCTGCCCTCTCCCCCAAAGTTCCTGACACCAGATCAGCCACCGTAAAGGGAAAACGGGGCAAGTCGGAGCCTATGGACAGGGCTGCCCTGAGCTGCGAGGAGGCAGGGCATCCGAGGATGGTTAGGTGCTGTTTGCAGGCAGGTCAGCTGTGCCAGCCCGTCACCGGGTGTTCCTGTTTGGCATGTGCTTTCTGCCCAGTGTCCCTCTCTGGCACATTAACGATCTGTGTACTCATTTATCAGCAGCACATTCTGAATTGTATATTTATGGCACAGTGCACTTTTCATAGCTGAAAATTAATGAACATGCCTTTCTCATAACAAACAAGCACCTGGATGCATAGCTAGTAATCGGAAACAGATTTATTTTTATTAGTGGGTATCAGGGCAAAATTTATATTTTAAAAAAGGAACACTGAAGTTCCTGTGTGACAGCTACAGACTGGATCGGGCTCTGTCCCGGGAACTCCCAGCACCTGGTCACGTCAGAGGCCGTGATGATGCCTTTAGCAGGGTGGCGTCAGCTGCGGGCGGAGCCGCTCACCTTGGAGAGCCAGGCTCTGAGGCCCGAGTGCCCCACCCACCGCCCCGGGGCAGGGCAGGCAGCCTGCCAGAGGTGAAAGGCAGAGGAAATTCAGTCCTCAACAGTTCCCACAGTTTCTGCCGACAACCAAGCCCTTAGCGACAATCCTCCTTCGGACGAGCGACTCATCCCTCCAGGTTTCCAGAGAAAGGACGTCAATCCTGCCATCTGAGAGCATGGCACAGCCCACACCCACGACCTTAGTCCTCGAGGAAGGACACAGTTGCTGTTCCGTGCGCTGGGCACTACGACAAAGCGCGGTATAGGAAATGGACCCGTCGGAGCCAGTTCTTAGAGCTACTGTCACCACTCTCTTTCCCCCAAGTCCTTTCATCACCTCACAGCCAGGGACCACAGCTGTGTCCCACACCACCCATGAATGAGACCGTGCTCCCTCTGCGCCGGCCGCCCCGTGGGCTGCAGACTCCCACGGCCTCGCGTGCTGCGCGGTTACGGGGAGCGGCCTCACCCCGGCTCCCCACCAAGGGCACCCCTGATGAGGCTCCTTAGCGAAGTCGATCTGGGACTCGGTCCTCGTGCAGCAGAAGGGGACGCCAGCGCCTCTGCAGCCCTCGTCACACCCCCCCAGCGGCACGTGCAGACGCACCGTAAGGACGGGCTGGAAGTGCCCGGTGCCCACGCTGCCAGCCAGCCCCACTCTCCCTCCTGATGGGCTTCCCTTCCAGAAGCTCCTCCTCCTTCCCAGGCACCCCAGGGTCCACAACTGTAGTCAGAGGTGCCACCCCAAGCCCAGACTGTGGCTTCCCTCTTGCCTCCCACTTCTGGAGCCTGGGAGCTGTGTGGCACACCCTCCGCCTCAGTGGGCAGTGAATGGCCAGCCGAGAGCTCTGGGACACCGGCCGCCTCTGGGGCTCGGCTAGGTCTGTAGGCCTGGACGGGTCAGTCCGCAGAGGGAGCTGGTGGCCTGCGCCCTCGGCCGGTCCCCGTCCAGGCCGTTGGGCCCAGCGCCACAGCCCCTGCTGAGAACCAGCTCGAAGAGACACCCATCCTTCCCGTCACTCAGCGGGTGGACCGCTTGTGATTCGGGTGCCAAAGGTGCACTGAGAACCCCGAAGTCTTGTGGGACGAGAGACGCTCACCCAATAACCACCCAGACAACAGTGTGGTGCTGACGAGCGAGGGGAAAGCGGGCCATTCGGGTCGCAGTGCCCGCCCGCCTGTTTCCCTTATTTCAGCCACTGCGTGGAGCAGGCGCGAGACGTCCCCCTCGGGATCGCATCTGCTGGGATTTCTGCTTCCTCCCACTTACGGGGCTTCGGCGGTTTGTCCTTCGTCTCATTCATTTCTCTCAGTAGCGTCTTTCAAATGCGTTCTCTCCAGCCCACTGTCGCTGCTCTGTACCCTTCCAAAGGTTATCTGTCAAGTGTCCCTGCTTTAAACCTGCCCTCTGTCTTCTGAGTTGGGTGTTTTGCCTTTAAGAAAGTTTGTTTCCAGGGCTAACTCTCCCTAACTGGTTACTTTGTGTCCAGCTGTTTTTAACCTCAGCCTCTTACTCTTATCTTCCTCAACTTTCTCTACTTCAACCTTTAGCTTCTTCTTAACTGTTTAATCTCTTCTTTTAATTTGTTAACTTTCCTTCTCATTTTCTTTACCTCTCGTATGTCATTTTGCTTTATATTTGTATTTTGTAAGACACTGTTTTGTCTTGTTTGTTGCCGGTGCAGATGGGGCGCCCCGCACTCTCACCTCGGGCGATGCCCCCGAAGCTGTCTCTCTAGACCCCTTCAAATGGTGCCTGCCCCCTCTGACAATGGCTCTTGGAGAAAACACCTCCTAAGCTGGTTAATGCAGAGGCCACAGGCACCCACCCTTCCCAGGGCGGGGACGATCCACCCCAGCTCCGAATTTCCTCCAGAGGGTGGCCTCCGCTTTCATGTTCATTGTTCATTTTAGGTTCCTCTGCAGAGTTCTCTGACCCCTGCCCTGTGAGGAGTCTGTCTGGGGACAGGGCAGCAGGTTGGGGGGCGCGGGCCCAGCTCAGGACCCCACAGGCAGAGGGGCCACCTTGCTTTTCCCACGGTTGTCTGGTCTGCAAAGCTGGGGGGTATCCCCACGAGCCTCTGTTTTGGCCCTGTTCCCCACTACAGAAATAGTCTCCTTGCCGGGGTTTGGTTTTACCAGATCATAAAACAAATATGTAATCATTGTAGAAGGTTGTAAGACGATAGGAGTCCGGAAGGAAAGGAGTGTCACCACTTCTACCCCGACACAGTCATGCTTTTTTTTTTTTTTATCCTTACCGGAGGATATGTTTTTATTGACTTTAGAGGGAGATGAAGGGAGAGAGAGAAACACTGATGTGAGGGAGAAACATCTATCAGTTGCCTCTCGTACACGCCGACTGGGGACGGAGCCCGAAACCTTTCCATGCACAGGACAATGCTCCAACCAATGGAGCCACCGGGCCAGGCCACAAGACAGTCATTTTTAACAATCTGCTTCATATATTTTCAGATTTTTCTATGGGAAGAAATGCCTATCCAAATATATTTTCACTTTTACCAAAAAAAGGGCACTGTGCACACAGGCTTTGTAACCTGTTCTTGTCACTTCGCAACATACTGTGACTGTGTCTGCAAGTCGAGCGCGCAGACCTGAGCTAGCATCCCAAGGCTGCCGGGTCCCACAGTGAGGCAATCACATGTCCCCTAGCCAGGTCCTTCCTCAAGTGCATTTCAATTGTTTTCAATTTTACTGTGACAAACTGAGCCCAGCAAATATCTTCGGTCAAACATCTTTGATTTTCTGATATGTGTGTGTGTATATATATATTTAAGAATAACCTAATAAAAGAAGAATTGCTACGACAATGGGGAACCATTTATTCAGGGGCATGTTTGCCAAATTACTGGCAACTTTGTGTGAGCACAAAACCCTCCTAAACGACGACCACAGTGTGATTCCTCCCAGCCCCACAGGAGGTACCCTGCTCCCCGGCTCTAAATCGCTGGCAAGTCTGAGGAGCAAATACAAGGAAAAATCTGCCCGAACTACTTCTCCCTGTTTTCTGATTGCTGGTCAGGTTGAAACTCTGTCCTGTGCCTACCGGCCATTTGCTTCCTCCCTCTGGGATCCACATGCTCCTGGTCTGAGGACTGTGCAACAGCCTCGTTAGGAAAGGGATCTTCCCAGGGAAAATCTGAAGAGATACGGAGCAGACAGTTAGGAACGACTCTCAGGGAAGAGGAGGGGAGCGCCCTTTCCTCCTCACATGCGCCCTGGCCGGAGCTGCGCGGCCTCAGTCCACGGCACCCCGCGAGCTCCTGAGGGCGGTGCTCTGTCTGCGGCACCTAGAGGGCCTGACGGGGAGAGAGTCCGGGGTGCTCCGGGGGAAGAGGGGGACAGCGCAGTCTCTGGCCAGGTCCTGCTTACAGCACGTGGCCCGCAGTCCGCACTTGCGCCATAAGCGCACAGGGGCGGGTTTTTCCTCTTGGGGAGGGCGTCACTTTCCTTAGTGTTTTGTAGGAACTCTCCCTATGTCGAGGATATTATCAGTCCCATTTCCTAACTGGATTTACTTTCACCTTTATAAAAATACATACTTTTTCTAAATTTAAAAATTAAATGTGCTCACTGTAAAATAAAAAAATCCAAACAATATGGAAAAGTTAACACAAACAAATCCTCAACCCCATGGCCTGCTGGACCAGCAGACAGAGAAAGAGAAGCCAAAAAGTGGAGGGAGAAGGAAGGCGGGCCCTTTGGCGTGGGGTGTGCGGGATGGGAGAGTGGCCCCTCCTCGCCACTGATGCCAGTCGCCGGTCTGGCAGGAGGGTGGTAAGGAGCCTTGTATTCCTCAAATTCTCTTTTTTGCTAAACAGCTTCAAGAACATCGGTGCTGGTGCACACAGGACTCGGGTTAGATGCTCTCCTGGTCCCCTGCCCGGCCTGCTGTCTTGTAGCCCACCCCCTCCTTCCACCCTGTGTCACGGGCCGCCCTCCAAGTCCCTAAGTACAGGTCAGCCTCGCGCATTGAACTGATTTCCTCGACTGGCGTTGACTATCGACTGCCTGTATTTCTCCTTCTCTGAACCGCCTGCTTGTGTCCTTTGACCACTTTTCTATTGGAGGGTTTGTCTTTTTCGTATCGATTTGCAAGAGCTTTTTCTTCATACCAGGAACCTTAACCCCTTCCTGCCACACAGGGAGCAACTACTCCCACGCTGGGCCCCCGCCCCGCGGATGGGCTGAGAGGCCCCTGTGCGGCGTGTCCTCGAGCACACTTGCTGCTTCAGGTGGACTCTCCGGCGGGAGGACTCACGCCACACGGCACTGTGCTCGCTGCGCAAGCAGAGCAAGCTGCCGCCCTTCCCCTCAGCCAGTCTGGCCTGAGGTCCAATAAGCAAGAGCATCCCCAACCCATGACTATAAAAACACTATGTTTTCTTCTACATCTTTAAGGGTTTCTTCGATTTGTTTCTTTTGCATTTAACTCCTTGATACACCTGGGATTCATTTTGGCCTAAAGAGTGAACAGAAGTCCAACAACAACAGGAAGGACGGTGGTCAATGTTCCCAACGCCTCTGCTCGCCGGGGGTCCTGGTCCTATGCCCATGCCTCCCCTCCCTGGCTGGGTGACACTCAGGGGTACCAGTTCTGGGCCCCGCCCATGCCCTCTTAGTTTGCTGGACGGGCCAGACCCATCTCAGATCCTCTGTCTTGTTCCCTAAGAAAATGACTCACCTCAAGAGGATCTGGGTCCCTGTCCACTAACTATGACATGCTGAGGAGTCTCCCCCATTAAGCCTCTTGGCTGCTCCAAAGAGGGCCCAGCTAACTTTGGCCCTCTCTCCCCTCGATAGACTTGGCCTGATCTCTCTAACCACTCACCATTTCCCATGGGGGCCTTGTCCCCTGGTCACCCCTCACCCTGACTTTAAGGGGATCTTCTCTAATCATCTTGGTGCTAAAAAACAAACAAACACCCTTTTCACTTGCACCTGCAGCCAGCCTGGTCCGGAGCTGGTTCCTGGGAGGAGGCTCGATAAAGCTCAAAGCTGGGATGGACTCAGAGAACAACTTGACCCACACCCATTGTGTAGATGGAAAAACCAAAGGTGTGAGACCCATCCACTGTCTGGCTGAGATTCTCAGATGAGGGAGTCTTGGGGAGTCAGAGCCATGACAGGCCTTCTACAGGGAGCAGCCTTCCCAGAGGCCGTGATGCCAACTGCAAGTTCAGCTCACCCAAGGAAGCGTCTGCTCCCAGGGAAACAGCTTGCATAATCTAAGAAACGCTACAATGGTGTCAGCTGTCTCAGCTTGGGCTCTTGAACAGGATGCCATACACTGGGTGGCTTATCAATAACAGACATTTATGCCTCCTGGCCTGCGGCTGGAAGCATGAGACCAGGGTGCCAGCTGGGTCAGGTGCTGCTGAGGACCGACATCCTGGTGGCAGACAGGGACCTCTCCTTGTGTCTTCATGTGGAAGAACAGGAACTACTGAGCTCTCTGGCTTCTTCTCATAAGGGCACTAACCCCATTCTTGAGGGTGCCACCCTCATGACTTCATCAACCCCCAAAGACCCTACCTCCAAATACCATCATATTGGGAACTAGACTTCAACATAGGGAGCCTGAGGGGACCCAAACATTTAGTTCATAACACCAGGACGTTATCCATATTGTGGCCTCTAGGGTAACGTCAGTTGGCTCCAGAAAGTGGGCTTGGGAATACTTCCATAAAGAATGCCATCATGACCTTGGATTCTGAAGACCCATGGTTGGGGGGCCCCACAGTTGACCCACAGACACCTCTGAGGTCAGTCACAGGGGGATCCTTCACCTCATCTCCACTGTGCCCTCCACCCTTCACCCAGTCCTCCCCCTGCAGCCTGAGCAGGGCTCTCCGCCCAGACCTTCCTCCTCTCAGCCAGAGGCCAACAAAAGCTATCACAGGACATGGGTCTAGAGATGTCCAACTCTAGACTTTTAAAACATGTAACGCACATCACGTGTAAGTAAGTCTGACGCAAAGTCTAAGATTTAGATGTTCGAAGATGGAATATAAAGTCCTATTATTAAAATGTTATGATATTCTAGCCATTCACAACACATGCATATATATACACATGCATACACATACAGAGAGATGTCTTTTATCTGAACAGACACGCCCCCAAAAGGAACAGAGAAAGTCTCTGGAAGCATGTGTTCTACTGATTGCGATTATATTACTGGAGATGATCCCTTCTGGGAAGAGGTGGTCTTTAAATACATCGAGCAACGGGCAATAATGTAGCAATTTATTAAGATGACACATTTTGTGTAAAATTAGAATTCAGTTTCAATGGCATCTGAGAGAAAAAGAAGTAGCAAGTAAGAGTGAAAATAGCCAGGCCTATTTTTATTCCTGGCACTGTAACCTGCCGGCACCAACGAAAACGGCAGCGACAGCCAGCCGAGCAGGGGCGCAGGCCGGCCCGAGCGGCCCGCTCACCGCCTGCAGCCCCGAGGACTGCCCCCCACAGGCACCGCGGGCCCGGGGGCTGGCTGTCGGTCTTCGGGCCACTGACCCAACCTGCCCTGCGCTTCGTGAACCCTTTGTGAAACAGGCACCCAGGCACCCACCTCATCCAGCACCAAAAAAGGACCCAGGCCCAGATGTGGTAGCTGCTTAGCTTTCTGTTCCTGAGGACTTCGTCTCTTCCTCTGCAGGGAACACTTTGCTGTTTCCCGGTCATTCAAATGGGTCGGGAACAAGCCAAGGGTGGGGGGCGGGAACTCACCTAGCTGGTGACACACGGTGACAGGACAGAGATGAAACGGCAGGAAGTGTGGCCTCAGGGGCTGCCCACTGAGTCTGGTCCTGGCTTAGAGCTTCTGTGTCGCGTGTCCGTGTGACAAACATGGATTGCACACACACACAGTCCCCATGCTCACACACACAACCACAGCCTCACACTCCCTTTGGAAAGCAACACCTTGAATCACAAGGACCACAGCACTCTGCATCCGGGGGCCTCTCCTGGCTTGGGGCCCTGGTCTGGGCCCACAGCAGGCACAGGCGAGGGGAGGGCAGCCCCTGCCCAGGGCTTCATCCTAGGGCTCCATGAAAGTGAGGGGTGCAGTCACACTGGATGGAGCACCTTCACTTTGAGAACAGAAGCACACATGGGCTTAAGTCGAGTCTCCTTTGGTGACAAAGATTACCGGGCAACAAGAGAGCAAACGTGCGAGACCTGCCCTCCCTTACCCAGGCGGGTGCGTCCCCTGCATGCTGGGTCATTGTGCATAAGGAGGGACTAGCCAGTGGGACCCGATGGGTGGCTCCTGCGTGCTGTGATGAAATGTAAATGCACTAGAAAGGTCACCGGCAGAGTGATCCTCACCACGGTGCCACCGGGGCCAGTTTGCCATTCAAGAGCATCATGCATGACTCAAGCCGCCACAATGCCTCTTGAATACACACGGGGCGGGGGGGGGCATGTCCACAGCGATGGCCATTGTGGGCCAGCGTCTCGGTGTGAGCGTCAGCACCTGCAGACCCTCCTTCTCTGGCATTTAAGGAGAGGAAAGGGAGGGGACGATTGCCACCATGTCTACCTATTTGACCAGTGATCCCCTGCCTTGGGAAGGGCATTCAGGAGACTGAGCCGAGCCCCCACCAGCCCCGGAAGGTTCCTGGCCCCTTGCTCTGAGGCTGAGGCTGTGCACCTTGGGGCAGAACACACTCACCCATGCCCAGTGCAGAAGGGGCCACTCAGCAGTAAGTTATACACAGTAGTAACAGGACGCCCACCACCCCTGGTGATCTAGCCAGTCTCGGACAGTCACTGCCACATGGATCCATGGAGACCTAGTACTCTCAGGGGCCCAGGACTGTGTCCTCTGAGTTCTCGTCTCTCCTCTACTGCTTTGCCTCCCAAGTGTCATTTCCCCCTAACTTGTCTGCTGCCCCCCATCTGAAGTTCCCAAATATTTATCATGTCCCTACCAGGTGCCAAGCATGAGGGATTTGTGCACGTGGTGAGCACATGTCACTCACCCCAGCTCGCTGCCCAGTGTAGGGCTGTGGAACAGGACAGCAAGCATGTAAATCATCAGATGCCCCCACCAAGGGGAAAACACCAAAAGCCTCAGAGAGGCATCTGTGAAGGACCATGGGCATTCCCAGGAGAGACCATGTGGGCTGGGGGGAGTGGGCAATGAGGGAGGGCTTCATGGAAGAGGCAGCAATCCAGCAAATCTTAGAAGATGGGTATAAGTCTGACAAGACCAGAGGACAGATGACACTCCAGAGAGAGGAATGGAGAGTGTGAAGGGACTAAGATGTTTCCAGGATGGCCCAGGGCCCTTCACATGGGTGCATGGTGTGGGGACATAGCAGGAAATATACCCCACGACTCAGGTTCTCCGCACACTAGAGCCTCATGCGTTAGATGGGAGAACAGGATGGAAGGGTAGAGAGACCGGGGGAGCCACCCCACTCCTGCAAACTGAGCCCAAAGTCCACGTGGGATGGGTCAGAAGCATCACCACTGCCCTCCCTTAGGGCCCCAAGGTCAACTGCCACAGTTTCCAGATAGCACGGTCACCCCAGCCTCACCCAGGAGCCTTCAAAATCCAACAGGAGGAAAGAGAAAGGACCAACTGAATCTCCGAGGCACAGAAAGATGCCAGACTTTGCAAGGAGTCCAGGGCTTCAGCGGGCGACAGCTGCTCCATGGTGGAAACTGTGCACTTGCTGGGACCCTGACGTTGACCTTTCATGGCCCAATCATCACAGCTCCTCCTCCCAGGGTCTACCAGTCGGGCCTGCTTCTCTGTCTGCCGTCCACCTGTTTGCCTCTGCAGATGCCTGTTTCAAGTCAGATTTTTCTAAACAATGTTTCTACATGCGACTAATTATTCAGGTATTCTGAGCCTTTAAGAGTTTTTTTATTTTAGTAAAACAAGCTAAAAGGGGACCAAGGTGGGAACAAGAGAAAGAGCAGCTCCAATGCCTTCTCCCTGCATAGGCAATGCTCCCGCAGTGGGCTGGGCACTGTGCAGACTCCCCAGGAGCTCCACAGAGAGCCTGAGCCCAGCCGAAAACGGAGATGCGGGTGCTCAGCAGCCAGGATTTCAGGGAGCCTGTGAGGGGACCGGTGCTGGGAACCACCACTGAGCAGAGCTGAGCCCTGGCCATCTGACGCATTGGTCTTTGCAAAGCACCCAGACTTCTCTGCCCGAACGCGGCCATGCTCGGACCTATTTCCAAAGGACAGGGGTGGTTTCGAAGAACTCTCAGCCTACTCACAAAAGCAGCAAGCGGGTGCAAGTTTGCATTTCTACCACCCAGATGCTCTAAAAGGCTCCAAATTATGGATTTGTTTCTTTCCTTTCTCTTGCTCTATGTGTCTACAAAATGAGCCTTTAATCCAGCAAAGGTTGTCACATTTTCCATTTCTGTGCTAACTAAACAACAAAAAGTAAATTAGTGTTGCATATGTAACGGACATTGGGAAAGAAACGTGTGCAGGAAATTCTATTAAGCCCACTGCCTGGTTACCGCGTTCTCAACATGGCAGGACTATTTCTAGAGCAAAGCCTCACATTTCCTCAAACAAAGCTTTGACGTTCCCTAAAATGTCAGCTGAAGCTGCCAATAAATACTCGCTCGTGGCTGCTGACAAGGGGAGCTGGAGTTACATACGTCTGCACTGGGACACAGGAGGGAGAAAAGAATCTTCTGGTGCTTAAAAACCAAAGTCATGAGGACCGCCCAGAACTATCTGCACCATGGGATGGGCAGAAAAAAGGGGGGGGGGGGGGGGAGTAATAGCAAGGGAGATATTTAAGGAAGCAATGATTGAACTTTAAAAAAATACTGCAGACTCAAAATGCTGGCGGCAGACTGATTGCTATTTTCACCGAAGCGGCTGATTTCTGAGAGGTCTTCTGCTTTTACATCTTTGCGTCTCGCAAATGTTGGGCATGATGGTGCTGACATAGGTGTGGCCGACGCTGCTGCTCCAGCTGACGGGGCTGAGGTCCGCCAGCCGGTCCCGATAGGGCTGGCTGGTCAGAGGCACAGCGGGCTAGTTATGAAACTACCTAGTATGTGCTTTATCTCGGCGCATTTAAAGGATTTACCTATCTATCCGGCTGCAGGCCCACTCATTGAGTAGGAGCCAAGAGCATATGATTGTGTTAATTAATCTGCTATTGTGAGCGAGGAGCAGCTGCAGTGGTCTCGTGGATACGTTGTCAAAAGAAAACAATGTCATGCGAAGCCTCTGACTGCGTATTCTGTTACAAAGAACGTTTATGAGAAGTTAAATTCATAAATCACAGATCGCTGTTATAATAATAATAAATAATATCTGACCTTTAAAAGGAAGGTTTGGGTGTTCTTAATTTCGGCTTGAAATCGCTCTGATATATGATACCTAAGCTTTAACCCAATTCTTTGTTTTGAAAACAAACATTCTCCAGCTAGGATGGGAAGGGAAGGGGCTGCAGGGATGACCCCTGACTGCACCAGATACACGCCATTGTGGTTCTAACAAAGATCAGAGCCCAAAATATCAAGTTAAAAGAAAAACTTGTTGGCGTGCGTCCAACGTCTCATATAATGAAAACGCAATTTCTAATACTGTGCAGAAATGGAGAGAGGGGACGTTCATTATGGGAAACACACATATTATTTACATGGGCTTTATCTTCCTTTATGCAGATAAGGCACAGAGAGCACTTTCTGTCTAATTAATATTCCGGGGCCCTCCACGAGCCAACTTCCCCGCCCCCACCTCACCCAAAACACAGCCCGGACTCCGTGCCCGCCCGTGTACACACAGCGCTCAGTGAGCCTGGCCGAGGAAGGCCTGGGACAAAGGGACAGGGAGGCCGAGTGCTGGAGCCCAATCCAGGGCCACAAGCTGTAGCTAAAGCCAGAGGCACACAGGAAGCTCATCGAGGAGCATGAAGTTGAACTTTGGCAAACAGGATTTTTAAATAATAATATCTTGTTTATCTTTGAAGAGCACCCACTTTCTAAAAAATGCTGGGTTCCCCCAACAGGCCCGGGGAGGGGTCCCACACACTGTGATGTTAAGTCCTGCTCTCTGAGTGGGTCAGGGGACCTCCCCGATGCTGAGGCTGTGTTTCCAGCCCGTTATTTCAAAAGCATGTGCCTTAGGACGTGGCCTCAACATGATTCAGTTTCTGTTCTCCCTGCTTTCAAATGAAAACTCCATCTGAGAGGGAAGGAGACACAGAGGAAGCGGGTCTGCCCTGCCCTCCCCTTTGTTCTGGAAGATCACAACAAAAGAAATCTATTTTTAGCTACGGATTAGCATTGTATTACCAGGTAGGGTATTGACCTGATGGGGGTAGGGACAATGGAGCGTCCCCCACAATCACTGTGGCATCATTTGCAGCAGAAGCCCGCACCCCAGGAAGGCGAACTTGGACGCACAACCTTTACCTGGAAAAATTTACACAGCGTGAGGTGGATGGCCTCCTGGCTTATTTGGCTCACCCTGTGCAGCTGAAGGAGCAATCCCCCCAGAGCACTATTCTTCCTAAACATTGCTTCTCTTAGATCACATTTTAAAGGAGTTTATGGGGAGGAAAATTATTACGGAGAGATGATTATCCAAAATGCCGGCCCCCCGAGTCAGGACACACTGACCATTTATTTATTCTCAGGGAGTTAGGCAGTGTCGCCTCGCGCCATAGCAGAGGGTCTCGGGAACCTCAGCGAAATGCTCTTCTGAGGGGTTCCGCCTATTTACCCGCCCCCCGCACCCCACCCAGAGCCCCATGTGCTAACACTCCAACCACAGCCCTGCCCCACAGGCCGCTGGCCCATTAGTCATGGGGCTGGGGCACCCACAAACAAAGTCTTCATTATCGCCAACTTTTACACTCGCTCTTCCAAATCCAAATTTTTCACTTTAAAATTTAAAAGCCCTTCTCTTCTTATACCAAAATAACAACTCCTCAGTGGGCAGTCCTGAGTACTTGACATTTCCCAGTGCTGCACCAGAGCAAAGGGCCATCCACTTGGAGCTTCAGGACCTGCTCTGGAGAGAATGGCCTTTGGGGAACAATCGCGCCTCAGTGCTGCTTACAGGAAGCCCACGTGGGAAGCGGGACGACGCCCGCCGCTGGCTGGCACAGAGCTCTCTCGTGCTCCAAGTTGTCTACATGGGAAGGGGGCCGGGGGTGACCCCACAGCGATGCCACACCAGAGCCAACCTGAAGTGAACACTCCAAGTCCTGCTTCCACTGTGGGTTCAGCAAGAGGTACCCACCCTCTCCTCACCTGTAAAATGGCACAACAAGGACCCAGAGACAAAGGGGCTGGAACAGCAGAATGCCACACCTGAATGCTTGTGACTCTTCACCCTCATTCTAGAAAACCTGCCTAAGGGGACCCTTTCCCGAGTCCCACAAAGTGGCCCCCACCACACTCTGGGCTCATCCAAAAGGATGGACGGAACGGAAAGATTTTGTTGACTCAGCAGCAAAATTATTTGCTGGTTTAAGAAGCGGTGAACTTAGTAAAAATAGTCAGCAGTGGCTCTTATCCTCCAATAACCAGTGTTTCTCTCGCTGCTTCGCATGCACTTGAACCAAGTAAGAGCCATACAAACCTTCTGACTCAGTTCAAACACACACAAGGCACCTGCAGGGGCCTTGACAGACATGTGTGGGCTCTGAGCACCTGGTGGCCCTGCCACGGAGCTGGCACCTTGCAGAGCTCGAGAAACGGGCTGAGTAATAGGTGACGAGCACCGGGCGGCAATTCGGATTTTACTTCTTTAGTCTCTGAAAAAAACCTTTCACGTTTTATTTATAAAAGTATCCCATATTTGCTAGAACTTGTGTCCAACAGAGGTGTAAATAAAAGAAAATGAAAACCATTTCTGATTCTACCACATGACTACGGATATGAAAAATATTTTTTATATTTATTTATTTTTAATCCTCACCTGAGGATATTTTTTCCATTGCTTTTTCAGTGAGAGAGTGAAAGGCAGAGAGAGAGAGAGACATCGATGTGAGAGAGACACGCTGACTGGTTGCCTCCTGCACGTGCCCCAACTGGGGCTGGGGATCAAGTCTGTCCCTCAGCCAGAATCGAAGCTGGGACCCTTCAATCTGAAGGCCGATGCTCTAACCATGGAGCAACTAGCTAAGGCAAATAATACTTTTATATTCTTCTTTCTAGTCATATTTAAGTAGGACTCATATATTTAAATATGAACAAAATAGGGTTCTATGTAGTTTCATATCCCATTGTCCCCCTAACAGAACATCTTGGTGTATGCTGATGCTGTTCTCTAACATGGGATTGTCGAGGGCAGCAGAGGTCGGATCAGTGGCTGAATGTCTCCCTGGCCCTGCATTCTGCCTGAAGTCCCCTCTTCAATCGCGCACCCGTGAGCGATGGGCCTTGCCCTGTGTGAGGTTTGGGAGACAGTCTGGGGTCACGTGTCACAGCAGCCCAGGTCCCGAGAGGACTGCCGCCGAGGGCCCGAGGTCTTCTGTGAGGAGTCCCCACGTGGGCGGGCCAGCGCTCGGGGTCCCAGTTTTTCAAGATCTATGGTGGAGAAACCACAGCGAGCAGCAGCCCTGGACTTAATGCCGCGCTGATGCGACCGGAACTAGAAGGAATATATAAAGTAGCGACTACGGTAGTTCTACGAAAGGTGAGTTTAAGAAGACAAGAGCCAGAAGCCAATCTCCCACCAAGCGGAGAAGAGCGGAGCCCACCCCGCACCTGCACCCACCCTGCCTTCCTCCTCCTGGGCCAGGTGAACCCAACTGGGGCCATCTGTGAGACAATCACATTTCAAAAAGAAAAACAGCTAAATGATTTTCTTTCTGTAAATTTTTAAAATTAATAAGAAGACTTGCACCCTATGGAATGAAAGAGCTCACACGTCATTGTTAAAGGATCGACAGGTACCTGCGGACACTGGGCTGGGGTATCCATCCAAGGGCAGACCCTTCCAGGGCTGCTGACACAGTCAGGCCCAGTATGGGGAGAAAAAGGCACCGAATGTGCATTCTAAGTGCACGGTCCAGACCTGCCTGGGTCCAAGCTGGGTGTGCCTGTCATAAGTGCAGGATACTGACAGTCACCCAGGACTGGGAAGGAATCTGTAAGCAGATGGTAGATCCCAGGGAGAAGAACCGAGCACGACTCAGCAGCAGACAGATACGTGAGGCACCAAAAACAGCCACGGTGAGAGGCGCGGCTCAGGCAGGAGCCCTAAATGCACTGACGATATTTCTGAAGAGAGTTGCATCCTGATATTTTAAGCTGAGAGTTTTATTGCTGCTAAAACCATACAGTTGAAAGGGAGATTGAACAGCCCTCTCTCCAAATCATCTGATTTATAGAAATTGAAATTGATTCATATAATTGGAGACCACTAATTATACGAGTGGAAGAAGAAAGATTGTGTGCCAAAGTCCTAATTGCTGAACTATCAAAGTTAGTCAAGATTTGTTTCAGGGAACGGGGAAAATTGTCGTTCTCTGTGGAATGCCAGGGAACACGACCCTGTGCTCAGCTTACTAGCTCTCAGCTCCTCACTTAGGGTTTTCTGAGAATAAACGGTGAGTTTGACCTTCCTAAGACATGCCAGGGTGGGGTGATTTTTCCAATTCTTTTTTATTATTTGGAAAGAATGTTATACAATATATGAGAGAGAACCAAGAAAGGGGCAAGTTTCATGCCTAAAGCCCTTCCCACTGTTCTTCCCACATCTGTTTCCTGGGCATATCTTTACATGTGGCCATGAGGACATGCACGCTCGGTGGTGCTTCCTTCTTTTGTTCTTTTGTCCTGAAAACCACATTTTAACTGACTGCACCACGGCCCATCAAGGGGACCTGCTTCCACGGACAACCCCGATGCTGTAAATTGAGCTCAATTCCTTCCTGTTCTAATTTCTGACATATTAAATGATGCTCTAATGAACATTTTCATGCATTTAGCTTTTTTTGCACTCTGGATAAATTCCTTAAAATAGATTCTGAGAAGCAGAATGACTGGGCCAACGAGTTTAAGGTGTGATTACTCCTGGTAGGTATTGCTGGGTGGCCTCCCTCAGGGTTCCAACCACTGGGATGCCACCAGCGTGATGGATGTCCTGGTCCCTGTTACCCTCAGCAGCCAGGAGATTGAGTGTTTAATATTTGTCATCATTCAACAGACTAAAAATGGTGGCTGATTCTTTAAGTTTGCAACCTGTAAATACGAGAGCAGGTGGTCTGCACTCCTACCCTTATCAGCTTTATTTCCTCTTAAGTGAATCAGGGGTACTTGCCCCTCATCTGAATCAGGGAAATGTTGGTGGGGCACTAGGATCAAGTAGGCCAACACCAGATAAGTGACCGTAGGAGCCCATGCAGCACAGGTGACTCTCCTGATGAGTAAGTGGGACTCCAGGCCCCTGGAGATGAGAGCGAGCCCGCACTGGGCTCGGAGCTGCACCCCGTCGTCCTGCTATGGGATGGCCAAGCTGGGAGCTGGGAGAAGCAGGTTATAACATCGTCCTCAGAAATTTGATTTTCCTAATGAGGCAGACCAAATTAAGAAAAAAACCTGAGAATGTGACATTAATTTGGAACAACAAAACAAAACCGACAATAGTTTGATTTTCTACCCTGCAAACCTTACAGCACTTTACAAAGTAATTAATCCTTATAGCAGAGAAGAGAGACCCCCAACTTTCCTGAGTCCTAGAAAAATTAAGAGTCATTACAGTGAGTTTCAGAGTCTTTGCTAAGGAATCAGAAGGAAAAAAAGAAAGAGAGAGAGAGGGAGGGAGGGAGGGAGGGAGGGAGGGAGGGAGGGAGGGAGGGAGGGAGGGAGGGAGGGAGGGAGGGAGGGAGGGTCGGCCAACCTATGCTTGTCCGAGAGTCAGGGGCAGTGTGCATGGGCCACACAGAGCTGAGCGGTAGGACCAGCTAGAGGACACCCTGAACTCCCAAAAGTACAGACACAGGAGAGAGACCGGTGGCTTCCCAGGGCTGGGGACAGGGTGAGGTGCACAGCTAAAGGGAGCAGGTGATGAAAATGCTCTAAAATTGACTGTGGTGAAAATTCAAACTCTAAATACAATGAAAAGGACTGACTGACACAGGTTCATGGGTGAGCTGTCTGGTACGTGAACTTTAAATAAAGCTGTATCACGAAAAGGCTGAGGCTGGAGGGAACCCCGAGGGGAGGCGCACGGGGAAGAAGGCGGGGAGGGACCCCACGGCGAGGCTGCGCTTGGGCTTCCAGAACAGCCTTCCATTCACTGCACAGAGCACGCGAGGTGGGGGAGTAAAGAGGCCCGGGGCAGGGTGTGCGGGCCCCCCGGTGAAGACGGCTGGGGTCACGGAGGTTCCGGACATGGGTCCAGGAAGGCAAGAGGGGCGCTCACGACTGTGCTGCATCCCTGTGACCCTGAGAAGCCGGTGGGAGAGGCCAGCCCAGGGGAGCCAGCTGAGGCCACGGGCAGATCTGAGAAGACCACAGTGGGCCTCCACCGTGCACAGGTGCACACAGGTGCACATATACACACACGCCTGTGAACACATGTATGTGCATTTACACGTGGGCACATGCATGTAAGTGTACACAGGCACATGCATAGATAGATCTGCCACGTACATGAGTTCCCGCTGAGGACTTGAAACTATGGGAAGAAGACAGCCCGTGTGAGGGAATCTGAGACTGTGGGACCTGCAATGACCACGCCGAAGCAAAGGCCACAGGAGGAACATGATGGGGACAGTAAAGCTGCCCCATACATCTGTCTGCTGAGCAGGGAGAAGGTCCTGAGACGGACGACGGACTTGCCCACTGGCGAGAGCCCGAGACAGACAGACAGACCTCCAGAGAGACGAGCTCAGCCGGAATCCTGTCTCTGGGCCTGCGACTCCCACATCGCAGCACTGAAGAGCCTAGAAAGACAGTAGAGGCCTGTGGAGAAAGGGAGCCAGCCCTGGGGTCACGGGCAGTGACCATGAACTGATTCAGTCCAGACACCACTTTTGAAAGACAGGAAAATGGGAGGAGGGAGCAGCTGTCCCCGGAGCCCAGCATGGGCTCCCGGAGCAGAGCCGCTGTGGGTTCGCCCTGCAGGAGAAATGCGCCCTCTGGGAGCCCAGCGGCGTGACTAGTGCTGGGGCAGCCCAGCGCTCTGCAGGGGTACTGGGCAGGGGGGCCCTGAACGGAAGGCTCTGGGAGCAACCCGACCCACTGAGCAAGGGGCTGAGCTGAGGGGGGGTAACGAGCAGCTGGTCTCTGCCACACCTGGTCTCTAGCAGACACGACTGCCCGCCCGCCACCCGTGTCTCCTTCCACGAATGGAGTGGCTGTGGGAGCAGAGTCCCAGCCAGGGACGTTTCCTGGGCTCCCTTGCATTCAGCCTGGGCCATGTGACCAAGTGCTGGCCGAGGGGATTGGGACAGTGCAGTACCCGCTTCCAGGTCCCCCCGGGACCCTGCTGTCCCCTGGTCCTCCCGTTCTTGATAGCTGACCTCAAGGCCCTTGCTGCCCTCGGCAACCACCATTTGGAAATGAGGGACAGTCCCCTGGCCTGGTCCCTGAGGGAAAGCCCCTCATGTCCAGGCCTGATGGGACTTTCTGTGAGAGAGCAAAGGGCCCACCACGTGTCACTGCCACTCACAGTGTAGATTTAACATCAGCTGGCATTACCCTAACTAATGATGGGTCCAAACCTGGAGCAGCGATCGGGATTGTGGACGGGACAGGCTCACCCAGGTCCCTGACAAGGGGCTTCAGGGAGCAGCTTGTGAAAAGCCCCTCAGAGGAGGCACCAATTTGGTGGTCCCCAGACAGGCAAATACAAAGCCAAAGAGAGGAGGGGCCTCTAGGGGCATCTCATGCCAACAGGCCAAATGCACTGGCCACGAGGGACCAGAGGGGCGAGGACAGGATAGCAAGACAAGGCTCAGGCAACATGACTTTGGTCCCCTGACCCTGGAGGGTCAGGGCTGACCACTAGGGCCCCATGGGAAGCGCAGGGCCACGTGTGGACACTTTCAGGAGCAGATTCCAGGGCCATAAAGAGAGGGAGAGAGCCGTTTGCTGAGTGCCCACTCTGTGCTACACTCTCTGCTTCACAGACGAGGACAATGACCATGTTATGTAATTCCCACAATGGTCACAGAAGGAGGTACTGTCACCCCAGTGGACTGTCACACAGGATGAGTGAATCCAGGCTTCTGCACAGCCGGGACCTGACCAGGGCCCGGGCTGCACTGGACCTCCATCTCGCAGCATGGTCTGGGCCAGACCCCCAGGCCCTGCACGCCCGAGGGGCCGAGGGCGCCGCCCCAGGGCGGAGCCCAGCCCTGGGCACCACCCACACCCTCCCAACCTTGAGACCTCAGCCCGAGTGCACAAAGGACCTTCAGATTAAATCAGCCGAAACAACTTCACAGCAGCCGAAACAATCTTCATATCTGATTCTCAGGGTCAAACATAAAACTTCCTCCTGGAGAAACAACGGCCAGGGTGCATCCGCAGGTGCGCCGTTCTCGCTGCGACCGCGGCCCCGTGGCCCGCACGCCTGGCTGTGTCCCCAGCCGCTCAGAGCTGCCCAGCTCTGCACAGGGGCCAAGAAGTCGTTTTAGTTTTATTTGTTTTAGTAACTAGTGGCTCTTTTCCTTGGGTCCTAGAGAAAGCACACAGATTTTCAATTCTACAGAGTAAGAAAACTGTCCCTGATCTAAGTCTCCTAGGACAACAGAGGATCCCTGAGATGAAGGGAAAGACCATGGTTTTTATTCCAGGTGGTGATAACTCCCGCGAATCTCCCCCTCGCGCCAGCTCTTTCGCTGACCAGCTGCACTTGAGGCTTTCAGCCCTGGCCAGCTCACTGTCCTCCGCAAAGCCCACAGTCCCCGGGGGCCCGGCACAGGCAGGGAGAGCCCCCGGCCAGGCGCTGCAGACAAGTCCCCAGGGTGTCAACGCAGCAGGAGCCAACCACGGCTGGAGACCCCGCCTCCGCCAGCGCCGGCGGGAAATTCTAGGGAAGGGAGGAGACCGCAGCCCCCGCAGTCCCCGTCCCGGGAGGCTGCCATCCCGTCCCCCGCACGCCTGTGCTGCTGCTCCGCGGGGTCCGCACACTCATCCCATCAGTGCTGACTGTGGTGTCAGGGGTGTCGTGAAGGCTGGACTACTCTCCTGTATCACGAGCTGCCCCAGGCGCTGGACCACCCCAGTGGAAAACAGAACCCTCAGGGATTCACACGCTACTGGGGAGACATGACAGTGAGCACAGACCAGACAGCTGCAGACGGCAATGTGAGAGTGAGGGACGGTCAGGGACCGACAGCGTGGGGCACAATGCAGGTGAGCTTTGGCCCTGGATGGGTGTTCAGGGGGAAGGAGAGAGGAGTGTGATTTTATGCAGAAAAAATGGAAGTGCAAAGGCCCTGGGGCAGGCCCCCCAGAGCCCGCTGAGGAGCAACACGCAGGGCGGCACGGTGGGAGCGTGGCGGGTGACAGCAGAGTCTTGGGGCCTGACACCCCAGGGGCAGGCACATGAGGTTGACAGCATTATAAGAAGTCACTAGAGGCTTCTAGATGCTCTTCCCTCCTCCCTGGGGTCTGAAGGAGCTGTTTAGATACCAGAGCCTGAGTGGTCGCATCATGTCTGTCTCCAGCCACAAGGGCAGGGACCATAGAGGGAGCCAATATTCCTATTTCTTTCTCGATTTAAAATCAAACTAAATGACCTCTAGAAGGCACTGTATTCTTTGCCGAGCGTGTTCCTTCATGAACAGTCAATGTCGAGCAGTCCGACATTCCTCGCCACCAACACAAGCCGATTCTCATCGAGTTCTATGCACAGTTTGTCCACAACTTAGCAACACTGTCCCACTGAGCAAATCCATGTGCACCATCAACAGACACATTAAATTACCTGCAGTTGTTCACCTATTTAAAAACACTCGTAAGTGGAGGAGCAGGAGCCCCTAAATCCCAGATGCCAGAATGCTGAGGACCAGAGTACGGAGGACCCACGTCACTATGAGCCAGTGACGTCACACAGTCGCACGGGACACTAGGGGAAGAAGTAGGAGATGCCCCAGTCCCACCTCAGCCCCAGGGAGGGGGAAGGGTCTGAGCACACCAGGGCCAAGCTCTTCCCTGGCACGGGAGGCCCACGCACTATCCCACCCTCACTGGACATCTATAATGAGCCAGAAGACTCTATCCTTGTCATATAAACTCAAAATCCACAATAAAACCACCAAACAAACCTCACTATGAAGTGACAAGTTCTTGGGACATTTCAGAAGAGGGAGTGGATTGTTGGAAGCCTCTGGAGGAGTGGGCTCAGCCTAGCGTTGCAGGACTTGAGCAAAGGAGGAGCGCAGGAGACAGGAGGGGGACCCATGCTGGGCTGGTGTGACCAGAGTTTAGGGGTGACGTAAGGAGGGCTGGGGATCCCACTGGGTGCACCGAGGAGCAATAGGCAGGGCAGCAAGGTGGGAGCGTGGTGGGTGACAGCAGAGTCTCACAAACGCTCCCAGAGGGCATGCGAGAGTCCCACTGTGCTTTACTCCATAACGAGACTCTTGCATGCCCTCTAAAAGGGACATCTGTAATATTTTAAACAAAAATAAACACCAAATAATAATAATAATAAATTAATTAATTAATAACAAAAAAAACCTCCATTCCCACATTTGTAAAAGTAGAATAATAACTCCTATCTCACAACACCGTTTGAGAAAATTAAGGGAAAGAATCTACATAAATGCCATTAATAGCCCATAAAATGCTAAAAAAATAAAAGAGTCCCATTGTGTCACTGACTGGGACAGCCAGAGGAAGAAAAGGGCAGGGAATGTCTGAAATGTCCACCTGCTGGGGATGGCTTTAAAAATAAACCAATACCACGGCGTGTCCATTCCATGTCATGCTACCCAAAAGGCAGGAGGAAACCAGAGCTCAGCCACAAGTTGACCTTGAAGCCACACTGTGGTAAAAAGAGCAAGCTGGAGGATCTCCAGACTATACATTTATGGTGAGGAAAGATGGAAGGGAAGGAAGAAAGGACATACAGTGGAACAGTACTCAGCCATGAAAAGGAATGAAATCCTGCCATTTGCGACAGCATGGATGGAGCTGGAGGGTATTACGCTCAGTGAAATAAGACAGACAAGACAAATGCCATATGATTTTACTTATACGTGGGATCTAAAAAACAAATGAACTAACAAAATAAAACTCTTAGATACAGAGAAGAAACTGGTGGTTATAAGAGGGGAAGGGGCTGGGGGTGGGCGATGTGGGTGACAGGTGGTAACTAGACTTATTTCGATAACCACTGTGTCGTGTATATGAAGACCAAAGTTTTATGTTGTGTACCTGGAAGCAATACTATGTTATACACCGATTTTACCTGAATTTTAAAAAAGGAGGGACAGCAGAGGGAAGGAGGAGGGAGGGTAGAGAGGGTAAATGGCCAGAGGCTGAGGCCAGTCTGGGTGACAGGAGGGAGAGCCGGGGCAGAGGTGACAGGAGAGACGCTCTGTAATGTAGAACGTCTTCATGGTTCACTTGGTTTTAAGCGCCCAGCCCCTGCCCCTGTCTGGGTACCTGATAATGGTCACTAATGGTGAATCTGGAACAGTGATTAATAACGAGTGATCTGCTCCTGCACCTCCTCTGATTGTAAATATCAACTGTAATTAATAGTAATCGATGTAAGCAGAACGGGAACCCACAATGCTTTAACGCACCACTCAGGGGCCTCACGTTACACCTCCTGGCAGCGCGTCAGCACTTGGGCACCCGATGGGTAAGCAGGAGGGCGGGGGAAGCTCACCCAGGACCAGGACCAGACACACCTGGGACCCTGAAGCTCCCCAAGCGTCTGCTGGTAGAGGGAGTACTGAGGAGGAAAGACTCTGAGGTACCAGGACACATATAAGACCAGGGAGCCCGGCTGCTCAGCGCTGCCATCTGCAATCCCCATTCATCACCCTCCACACACAGCTACACGGGGTCGTTGTCCCCCAACAGTCCTTGTCGGCTTGCAGGTGTCACCTTTGTCCCCATGTGCCTCCCTCTTGCCACGCCCTCCCACCTTCTCTTCATTCTCAGAACTGCTAGACTGTGCAGAGGCCCCATCACCCCCACGCCTGTTAACACACATTTAATGAGCATCTACTATGTGCCAGGAACATGACATACATCTGGTCCTAACAACCTTACAAACTGGAAACAAGTGTCTCCCGCTGTACAGATGGACATTTGGGGTTCGGAGGTCTTTCACTCCAGGTGGCACCTGGTGGAACTGAGACTCAGACTCCAGTTGGTCTGACTCCATGGGCACCCCTGCTAGAGGAGGTGGATGGCGACAGGTGCGGAGGCACCATCAGGGAAGGGTGTGCACCGGGCAGTGCAGACATGGGGGACAGAAGTTCCACAGAGGGCTGCCCTTGAACCAAGGCTCACATTGACTTACTAGGCGGACGATAACTTGGGGACACACTAAGGGGCTCCATAGATGTGAGTGAGGGACAGCACCTTCTCAGGCCTGGGGATGGCGTGGGACAGCCTGGACCATTCCAGAAAATGCCAAGAGCCCACCCAACACTCTCGTCAGGCAAGAGCTGGGATTCTGACAGCAGGGAAGGGGAGAAACAGATCTGCGATGACTCCATGCTAGTGAGGTACAGAGCTAAGGGCATGAACCAGGGCCGTCCCCCTGATGCTGTGCAGAGGAAAAAGATGGACTTCCCCAGCCCCTGGGCCTGCAGGCGCCTTATCCACTAGAACGTCGGAGGTGCGGTTTCCACACCGAGATTCCTCCCTCGGGGAAATCAGCCACTTATTAATTTCTGCAGCCAGTCCTCAACATCATTCCTCCCCGCCTGGCCTCCGCTCCTGCGCCAGCCCCCACGCCTCCTCCTCGCCGGTGCTCCCCCAGCTGTCTGGAGGGGCGAGCACTCCCAATCAGCCATATGGCTCGGAGTTTTATTTGCGGTGCTAAGTTAAAATGTACACTATTGGTCAGCATCTTGCATGCAAATGTCGACACTGCGTTCCAGGAGCGCCTGCAGAAGGGCCGTGGAAGCCGGATCTGTGTGACTGCACTGGGCGGCAGGCTTGTCACATCGCCGTCCCTAGCTATGCCTGCTATCGCCGTGACGGCTGCCGGTGCGTGGCTGCATGGCTCCCGTGGCCGTAGCTGTGGCCGTGGCCGGAGAGATGGGGGTGAACAGGGCCATGTGGGAACTCTGCTCTCTGCTCAATTCTCTGTGACCCTAAAACTGTTCTAAAAAATAAAGTTTATTAATTAAAACCAGCTACGTGTGCTGCGGTGTCCTGGATAGGCCACCACCCCTCCAGATGAACGAGGGCACCGGTAACAACTGCGGAGACCCGCATCAAGTGTGGCTGTAGTAACCACAGTGGGTCCACGCTGGTTCCTTCCTGCAGACGCTGGTGCCAAGCTCACGGGAACTCCGGGCATCATCCCTGCAACCCTCCAGAAATCTAACGCGACCCTAAAACAAAATGTTTACCACGCCCCTGCCCCTCAAAAAGGGAGTGCAGCTGAAAGGACTGTGCAGCAAGCAAGCAGCAGGGGAGGCTGCAGGACGGGACGCCAGACGAGAAGCCACCCCTCCAAGGCCCCACCGCCCCCGTGGGCCCCACACCCAGGGCCCGCCCGGAGGAGGCTGTGGGGCAGCCTGAACTGGCTGCAGGCCTCAGAAATGACTTGTGCTCCCAGAACGCCTCTTTAAAATAACTTCTCCTCTGGGCACCACTGGGCCGTCTGAAGTCTCCAGCTGCATCAGCTCGTGCACTGGGGAGCCAGAGGCGGGGTAGGGACAGGGAACACAAAATGTGCTCAGGGGCCCATTTGTAACCTGTATGGACATACAGGGCAGTCCTGTCTGGCTCTGGCATCCTTGCCCGCCCTGAGGCGCCCTCTCCTAACTCCAGTGAGCACGTCTGTCTGTCTGAGGCTGCATTTCGTAATTACACGCTGCCGTTCGGGACCTGCCTCCATCAGCCACGGGATGTTGGTTACCTGGAGGCGGAGCAGGGTGTAGGTGGACTGAGGGGAAGGGTGTGCCTGTGAGCCAGTGGGCAAGCAGACGGCTGTTGACCCAGGGGTCACTCCTCTCCCATTTGTTTATATCTAGAAAGCTGCCGGCTTGAGCAACACCACTTTGTGGGGACCAGTGAGGAGGTGCTATAGACTGAATGTTTATATCTCTCTAAAGTTTGTATGTAGAAGTCTAATCCCCAATGGGAAGGTATTAGGAGGCGGGGCCTTCAGGAGGTGCTTGGATCATGGGGGTGGGGCCCTCCTGAATGGGATTAGTGTCCTTGTAAAATGGACCCCAAAGAGTTCTCCTTCCACCACGTGGGGACACAGCAAGAAGGCAGACATCTATGAACCAGGAAGGGGAGGCAGCCCAGGGCCAAACCCGCCTGTCACTGTCCTTGTAAATAAAGTTTTATTGGAAAACATCACACCCTTTGATTGAGAGTGGAGCTGAGTAGTTACCATGAAGACCACATGACCTGCAAATGCCTAAAATACTGATTTTCTGGCCCTTTACAGAAAAAGTTTGCTGATCTCATGCAGGATATTTGATGACAAATGATGCACGACATATATTTAAGTGGAAACTGTCACAAAGAAGTAAGTTTGAGCAGCACACCCTCTCGTTAAGGGCATCCTTAGGTGCACGAGAGATCTGGAGAGGTTACTGCTGTCCTTGTGGGCATGTACATATATATTAATTATTCTTTTTTATAAGTATTTTCTAAATGTCCAACATGAATAAGAGTTACTTTATAGTTTGGAAAACAATTAAAATGTCATTAAACAACAAGAACAACAAAGAAGTCAGTGAACACCCTCTTGGAAAGTCACTGGTTAAGGTCAGGGAGGCTGCAGGGCTCAGGGCCCAGCAGGAAGGGGCACAGCCCTGCCATGGCTCCTCCCACAACAGGAATTATTTTATGTCACATGGCAGCTTGGCTGAGGGATCGCTCCCATTTTCCAGGGCAAATTACTTTTAAAAAATTAAAACACCTATTGTCGCAACAAATTTAACAAAGTATATTTAGCAGTGAAGAGAAAGATGCATCTGTCTTGGCGTTCAAGGAAACAATGTGCATACATTTTATGTTGAACGAAACATAAGCGAGTTGGAAATTTTCCAAAATGCCTCTCAAGATGACTGAAGACCTCCGAGAGTGTCCGCAGCCCGGGTGTCGCGCTCTGAGTGCAGCGTTTGGGGACATTACTGTAATGAAGAGGAGAGGGCACCGGTGGGGACCGCTCCACCACAGCAAATGGATTTGGACTTTAGTCAAACAAAAAGAAAGGATCGAATGTCCCCTAAAATCCAGTCTAGCAAGTTGCCTGAGCAAGGGAAAGAATGGATTTCTCTGCAGGATGTTCGAAACCCAGGCATGAACATATAATGGTTTCCCAAGGCCATGCCCAGCCTCCCAGGAGAGCTGAAAACTGACCCCACCCTGAGAGCAAGTGGCCACACCTTACACACCAAGCCCACCCATCACCTACTGCTCCTGCCAGCAGGAGCTGGGGACCCCCACAAGGAGCTGGCCCCCCAGGTTGCGCAGTGGGTAACCCAGCCAAGGAGTCAGCTTCTCTCAGACACATACCACATGTCACACAAAGCCCCAAGGCAAACAGCAACAAAGAGATGGGTCCCTCGAGAAGCCAGGCTACGGACCACCTTGCCTGGTGAGAAAAGGGACCAGCCTGGGCACGGGGACCTGCCTGTATGTTGGGCACAGCGCCCTTTGTGCCTGGGCCCGTCAGCTAGCGGCTGGGAGTGGTCAGCCATGCACTGTTTGCGGCTCTGCAGCCTCTTTTGAAGATGTGGATGGGGAAAGGACGGTGGCAAATCTCCGTGCTGAGCTCGGCTTTGTTTGTCACATGCCAGGCCATCCAGTTCTCAACCCTTGTCCCCAGCACCCTAGAGAGGCACAGTATATGTTTCTCACATCACACTCACAAGCCCTGTTATTTCAGGCTGTATGGGTGGCTAACCTCAAAGGTCCTGGCTGGCTTCACATCTTCTCACTTACAACATACCAGGACTTGGGTGAAAACAGTAAGCAAAATGCAACATAAAATAAATAAGTGGAAGCACAGCCCTGGGAGGTGGGGTGTGCTCCTGACAAAGGGAAGCTGAACCAGGTCTGGCCCAGGACCAGCTGGTGAGGCCTGGCAGAGAGCAGCCACGTACCAACCAGGGAGGACCTGCGCCAGCTCCGCAACTCCCGGGAGACCCCGCCCTGCCCAGGTGCCTGGACGCTCAGATTCTGCTCAAGGAGGAAGCCCTGAGCCCCGCCCATGCCCAGCTCTCCTGAGCTCTTCTGGGAGTGCCCATGGCTTTCTGAGGAGGGCTTATCCAGATGGCGCCTGTGTCACCAGTGCCAAACTCCACAGCTTAAGTAAATGTTGCTGTCGCCCTGTCCTGCCAGGAAAAGGCAAGGGGGACCCACGGCTCGTCTTGGCTGCTGTGATGCTCCATTCCCGGGGAGATCAGAGAGCCCTGCAACCGCCCCCTCCCTGCGGGAGAGCCCCTCCTCTCTGCATCTGCAAGCCTGGCTGAGCCCCGCCTCCTGCAGAGCCTGCAGGCCAGCCCAGGACGCAGGGCGAGCCTGACACATGCCAACAGAGTGACAGAGGAGAAGGAGGCAGGAGGGGGTGAGGAACCCAGAAGGGCAGCAAGCGGGCCCAAGGGTCACAGATGGCAAAGGTTCCAGCCCGATCATCACAAGTTCGGGACGTTTGCACAAATCCAATCTCCGGATCTCTGCAGGTGTTTCCCCCGCCACCAGCCCTGCAGAGCAGCTCGATGGTGAGGAGCTGACTGCTCCTCATCCAACCTGCCACTCAGGACACGTACAGGGAAACCCACACGGTCTTTCTGGTTCCCTCCGCTCTCTAGCTCAGCAGCTCCGAGGACCCCAGCAGCCTCCCGGGCTCCAGTGGAATCTTGAGGCCATTACCACCAGGGCAGGTTGAAGCTTGCCCCTGTTCCCACCCTCTGAGACATCAGGGCCACTGATCAGACCTCCTCCCAGAGAAGGCAGACCTAGGAAATGGCTAGGAAGAAGCCTTCCTGCCCTCTCCACTCGGCGCGGTGCTCCGATAAGCAGGATTGATTCCAAGCTCAATGCCAGAGAAAAAGTTCAAGGGAACGAGGTAGCAGGGATTCGGGGGAACAGGAGGACTCCAAGCAGCCCCAAACAGAGGCTACCCGCTCTTCAGAAGTGGCTGCTGGATGGACATTCCCAGTGACCTGAAGGCATAGCCAGCAAGTGGATGACAGGTGGCCCTGGGAGCTCATGACACCTGCCTTTAGACACATGAGCAAGCAGAGGTCATGCTGTGGTTATCTGCAAAGCAAGCCTCACCCAGGTGCTGGCCAGCACCCGGGCTGAGCACCCCACACCCCAGACTGGGGAAGCAGCCAGCACTTCTGCTTGTTTGGAAAACTGATGGCTTCACCCTTGACCTCAGGTAGCCTGTCTGTAGCTGCTCTGCATTTTCATGCCACCGTGAACTTAGATGCCCGTGAGCATGTCCGTTCCTCACGCTGACGTGTACAGAAGGCCGCCGTGAGTGCTTCAGGTTCCTCAGAGCTCTCTGGGCAGGACCCTGGCGGGGACACCGGGACCATCCTGAGAATGCACAGGGTGGAGCAGTGGGGCTAAAGGAAGGTGAGCCTGCGGCCAGGAATCGGTGTCCTGGGACTAGAGAGTGAAGACTAGAGCCAGGACCAGGCCTCTTCCCGACTTGATAAGTGACAGTGCCATCGGGCAGCCCAGCGGGGGCTTATGGCTACATAAAGGGGTAAGAGAGATCGCACAGCCCAGGGTGGGTCTCAGTGCCCCCAGCAACTGCTTCTACAAGTCACCCAAGTACACAAGCTAATGGACGTTTCCAAAGGAGCTGCTGCTTGGTGTCCAGCTCCCAGGACAGGAGGAAGGTGTGCCGGCCCCATGCCCCATTGGGCAGACCACCCGCAGGCCAGAGGGAAGGTGTAGACCAGAGGGGGTCACCTGGCCTGTTGACCTTCCCCAGGAGTCAGCAGGCCATCCTGGGCCTGGGTCCAGCCTCTTCCCCTCTCTCTGTAAATCTCCAAACACGTGCTCCCGCACAAGCACCCACGTCGGTGGGGATGGAGAGCTGCATATGGCTCTCGGTTTTAACAGCTGAGCTTTAAAAACTGCAGCTTTTCATCTCACTGAACCGGCTCCCAGATCTGGGGCCGGGGGGCGACAGGACGCAGGAAAGGGAGCCGGGTGGGCAGGGAGCCTTCCACACCACATGGGGTTTCATGAGGAATTTCAGACTATTTTCTGCTCAGAAGGTCCCTCTGGAAAATGAAATAATGTTCCCTGTTAGTCATCCCCAATTTACTAATTCCACGTTACTAATTTTATCTTTGAATAAATGACGTGGGGTTTTTTCTTTTCTGTTTTTAATAAAAATAAAGAAGTCTATCACTGGCCTTAGATTTGGTTAAAAAATTTTAAGTACATTTGTAAATGGGATTATTGTTTTCCAAAGATCTGCTCAGCACCGAGATTAGTTGCCACCATGCCCCGGGGAGGGGGAGTCCCTGGTCCTTTAATCCCCAGGGGGGAGGTGCAGGTGCTTGGAGAGAGAGGCCTCGGAGAGAGAAGCCGGGAGGGCAGCTTCCCTGGAGGGCCTGGAGACTTCTGCCTCCTCGCCCTGTGCTCAGGGCTGCGTCTGGGCTGCGCAGCCAGCCCCGCTCCCCAGCCCCCTGTTGCTGCCGCCATCCCCGAGCTCCAGCAGAAAGTTTGGCTTTTGCTGCAGGAAGCAGCTGGGCCAAGCAACCAGCGCATGATAATGACCTCAGAAATCTGCTGCTCGCTCGGCAACAATAGGGTGCTCAGTCTACTGGAAAATTGTGTTCATCAGCTAACTCTGCTCAGTTACTAATTGACATTGCCAAATATTTTAAGAACAATTGGAATGCACAAGCAAAAAAAAAAAAAGAAGATCTTAATCCTCAGACTTAAATTTTTTTATCCCCACCCCCCATCTTTGGAGCCTGGATTTGTTTGTGTGGCACAGGCAATGGGCAGGGGGAGGAGCCCATGAGAAAGAGGGGGAAAAGAAAGAAAATCCATCGTCTCACTGTCCCGTCCATGTATGAGCAAGGGGGACCGGCAGCGGGCCTTTGAGGCCGTGGTCAAAGGGCCTGCCCGGGTGGGACCCAGGAATGCGGGAATGCCACTCAGCCAACACGGAGGAGGCTGCCAGGCTCTAGCCCGGCTGACCAAACAATGCTTGTCCACCTCACGATGTTAACTAGCAGCAACAGGGTTAACGGCATTTTCATCTTTTCGTCTCTCCCTGGCTTACCATTGATCACAGAACTTAGCCGACATTATTTAATGAACAGAGAGGGTCAACGCATTCAATTACCCCCTTCCCACCATCAACGCTTCAATTAGCCCCTCTCCAAAATCCGGGGCCTGCAGAAGGTAACTGCCCTGTTGGATATAATGAGCAGTATCGGTTCTTAGTACATTAAGTTTTAATTATTCTGAGCGTGATTTCCAAAGCGAAATCTAAAGATGCAGAAGTTGGGCTGTGTTCTGAGTTGACGTGAAGCTCAGATCCCAGCACGGGCACAGCTGAGGTTTTAGGGAGAGATGCCGAGGCCGAAGCCCTCAGCGCGCTGGCACGCGAGCCAGCAGCGAGGGGACATCAAACAGCCACCCACTCTTCCAACTGCCTCCAGATCACTTCCCTTTGCCTTGGACATGGAGGCAGAAAGGACATCGGCTGGGGTGTGAAATTATCAGTAAGTCACACAAACAATAACAAAAACCAGGGGGAGAGATGGCAGGGAGGTCTCTGCGCCTCATTTTGTCCGCTCTCGGTGAGAAAATACAACCTCTCCATTTGTCAGAGGTCCTGGCTTTCGCCGTTGATCTGAGCTCGGTTCTCAGCAGTTTGGAGAGCCCGAGAACAAACATATTTTCTGGTTCACTGGGATCATTTTCACATGTTCACTGATTCAAACATTCTCTTTGCTCACATAACAAACAGCTGCACCCCACATTAGCCTAGCCAGTGACAGTCGCCCATCTCGGCGGTAACTGTTTGATTGCAAACTTGACCCATTCTCCGTCTCGGTCTGAGCGAGACATTTTAAACAGCCACTCCGTCCCAATCCTCGCAGAGAATTACATCAGATAACAAAGGAAGCTCTGCGCCCATTGTGAGCCTTCTTCTGCAGGTCTGTTCTGAGAGGCTCTCTGCAAAAAGGGTTTTTATGATGAATTCAGAACTACTATCATGTTAAGAGCAGCGATTTATAAAGAAGAATTCACTGGTTAAGATCTGAAAAAATAGTTTCTCAGGCCCTACTGACCCACTTCTCAACAAGAAAGGAATCAAGTGATGGAAATTAAGTTTTGCGACATTGCTATGCAGTCTGAGAAACGTGCGGAACCGCGGCTGCCGTCATTTCTTAATAGAGGCCTTAATAAGTGCCTCTTTCTTTACTTAGGGCTTAAAGATGTTTTCTCTCCCCTTCACCTTGCGGGTTTCTAACAGGTAATAATAAAACACCTATTGTGTCACGAGTTTGATTTAAATGCTTATTTTAATCACACTTTGTACAAGTCATACTTGTTGGAAGTAAGATGGAAGAGGAGCCAGATTTGGTTCAGGGTCCTAACCCCAGGCTAACCCAAGCCCCCACCATGCGGCCGACTTGGGCTGTGTGTTTGGTGGGCCTGTGGGCTTTGCTACTTAGCCAGAAATTAGGAAGGGTCTCATTTGAACACGAAGAAAACAAAGAAGTCAACTAGAAATAAAGAGTCAGTCTTCACAACTATGAAATATTTCAACGAGGGAAAAATAAAAGTAAGAAGATAACGCGGCTCAAGTATAATTAATTCCCCTTCGAGTCCTAAGCCCGGTGGGTTCTTCTGGGCAGACTGGGTTTTTTCAAAAGTATTTAGAGACACGGAAACAACAGATAGGAATAGCATGGGGCTATCACTCAGCCAGAAGGTGAGAAACACAGAGGAGACGTCACAAATAAAGCAGAACATTTGGTGCCGGAATGTTCTGCTGAGCCCTGTGCGTCTCAGCAGGTCTGAGAGAGGGATGGAAATCTGGCGCGTTCACACCGCAAACTTAGAAGAACTGGTTGGCACTCTGCTCTCTGTCCCTTAAAGGTCCCCAATCCCCAGACAGTGAGACTACACTCCCCAGAACAGGGGACCTCTTCATCGGAGGCCAGAAATGGTCCCTAGTGACAGGGGGACACCCGGCACTCTGCTGCCTCCACACTCAGGCCCATTTCCACCAAGTTCTGCCGCAGGGCCGTGACACTTGCAGTCCCTGCCCCGCATCTCGTCTGTCCCGGGCCGTGGTCACTCCGCAGCGCGGCCTCACCCACCCAGGCACTCGCGCCGCTCAGCCTCCTCCAGAGTTCTCACCAGAAATAAATCACACGCGAGTCTAGGACTCCGGAGCAGACAGTGTGTTTCATGGGTATTTAAGCAGCGGCATTAAGTGCTATCGGAATCTCTGGAATGTGCAGCTCAGATTTATGTGTCTTAACAATTCTTTACTGGTCTGTAATAAGCCAGCAGGCTCACACTTTATTTTCATACTAATTTTGCCCTGGAAGAAGGGGATACTGAAGCATGGCAATAACAACAGAATGAAACTGGCGTCTACTTAATAACTGCAGCAGTGAACTGCCTCCGACACGGAGATATTTATCGAAACCCAAGAAGGGGGAGGAAAAAGAGAAGAAAAAACTTTTTTAAAAAATGACCCTCCCCCGTGCGCTGCCAGCCCCGTAACTGTGGGCAGTGCGGTGCCTCGAGGTGCCTCAAACTGTCTTTCATTTTCTAGACTAATGGCTGATTGCAGAAATCAATGTTGCCATTAGTAACAGGGTATTTGTTATGGGACGACTTCCTCTGTTGTTAGGCTGCGGAATGATTACAGTATTAGCGAGATGCTTTCTTTAGAAAGAGCTCGAGATAGAAGTTTCAATTCACGATCCATTAGGAAGGGGCTCTGGAAACAGGGGCGGAGGCGACAGCTTACCTGCTGTTAGGTAGCAACTTAAATATAACCATCTTAGGCTAGTGGGTTTTTTGTGTGTTTTTTTCAAATGAGACCACGAAGCTTCGGCATTTCACAGACATTCTGATGACAGACTGTCTGCCGGGCTATTTTAGACCCCCAGGCTGCGGCGCCCTGGCACACAGTGCATTTAACTCGCGCAGTCAGGCACCTGCGTGTCCAAGTTCAGCGCCCTCCACGGCAGAGGCGCCGGCCGGGCCACGCTGCAATTTTGGAAGGGAACCAGGCGCAGGTCTGGCCTGGGGAGGGAGACCGGGGGAGCCCCCTAGAGAATCACGGGGATATGCTCCGGGGAAAGACGGGGAGGGTCTGAACTTAAACCTTCACATTCACGGGTGGAGCAGGGCGCAGGCTCCCAGGCGCTGGAGAGGAAGGGACGGCCAGCAGGGTCAGGGCATGACACGGAGCAGGCGGGCAACTGCGGGGAAAGGTTTGTCCCATGGGCAAACCTGCCCACTGGCCATCCTACCGCACGGGAGGAGGGACAACTAAGTTCCCTGGAAGCCAGTGCTCCAGGGAAGGCCAACAGACGAAATGCCGGACTTCCCTGCGGCAAGGCGGGAAGGCTGGTCCTCACCACCGAGCGCCCCGGCGGCCCGGGCCTGACCCTGCAGAGCGGCAGCGGCGCGCCCGGGGCAGGGAGGGCCCGTGCCAGCCGCTCCTCGCCCACCGCCCTGGCAGCCTACCTGAGGAGGACGGCGAGGAGGGGTGCGGGCTGTCCTCCTGGGCGCTGCCGGCCTGGGAGAGCGCCCCGCCGAGCCCGCTCTCCTCCGTGACGTTGGAGGACCCGGGCGTGGTGGACCGGCTCACCGACTGGGACTCCTGGTCGCTGCCCGAGCCGCGCCGCTCCTCCAGGCCCGCGGGCGCGTCCTCGTCGGCCCTGCGGTCCCGCTTGTGCACGCGCGAGTGCACGACCACCTGGTGGTAGGTGCGGAACACGCGGCCGCAGTCCGGGCACTCCGTGGGCTTCTCCTTCGCGTGCGCGGAGCCCGGCAGGTTGTAGTCAAGCGCCTGGTGCAGCCCGTGCGGCAGAAACTCCCGGCCGCCTTCCGCGGGGTCGAGCTTGGCCGGCAGGTCCCGCGCACCGCCCGCCTTCGCGCCGGGCAGCAGGTCCGCGGGCACTGTCTGCTTGGCGCCGTCCGCCCCCACGAACACGTACTCGCGCTTCTCCTGGTCGAACAGGACGGCGGCGGGCGCGGCGTCGTCGGGGCCGCGCTGCAGCGCGCGCTCCTTGGCCGGGAAGCCGCGCTCGGCCGCGCCCCGGGCCAGGAGCTGCCAGGCCGGGTAGCCGTGCCCCGGGTCCATCTCGGCGGCCTTGGCGGCGGCCTGCAGGCGCTCGATGCAGCTGGACTTCAGCGGCGGCACCAGGCTGAGGCAGCCCAGCAGGGCGTGCTTGTCGCCGTCGGGGACGCCGCGGGCCACGCCGGGGACGGGGGCCAGCAGCTTCCCCAGGGCCTCCTTGTCCTTGAGGGGCAGCTCGCCCTGGCCGTAGAGCGGGCCGGGCTCGCTCAGGCCGGCCTTGTCCGGCGCCACGAAGCCGCCCTGCAGGCAGGACAGGTACCGAGAGTACAGGTTGGCGTGGGCCTCCTGGGACATGCCGCCCAGGGGCGCGGGCGCCTCGGCGTCGCCGGGGGACTTGCCCTTCACCGCGAGCTTGTTGAGGTGCACCTTCATGTGGTTCTTGAGGAACCAGGGCTCCTTGAAGCGCCGGCCGCAGATCTGGCAGCAGTGCTCGAAGGAGTCCTTGTGCTTGCGCATGTGGCCCTTGAGGAACCAGGCCTGGCTGAACACCTGCCCGCACACCTCGCAGCGGAACTCGCTGGCCGCCTGCTCGCCGCCGCCGCCCGCCGGGCCCTGCGCCGACTCGGCCGTGATGTGCGCCTTCTCCACGTGGCCGATGAGCTCCTCCTCCTGCGAGGCGGCGAAGTCGCACAGCGTGCACTTGTAGGGCTTGTGCAGGATGCGGATGTGCCGCTCCAGCTCCTCGCGCTTCTTGAACTTGCCCTTGCAGAAGGTGCAGCGGAAGCCGGCGGCCGGGGCCGCGTCCTCCGGGGCGCCCGCCGGCTTGGGCGAGGGCGCGGCGCGGGCATCGGGCGCGCCGGCGGCGGGCGGCGCCGGGGGGCCGGCGGGCGGGGCGGGCGGCGCGTGCCCGTGCCCGTGGGCGTGCGCGTGGGCGGGCGGCGCCTTCGGGTCGGGGCGCGGCGGCGGCAGGGCGCCCCGCAGCTGCTTGTCGCGCAGGATGGCGCGCTCCTCCAGCTCGTGCAGCAGGCGGTTCTCCTCGCGCACGCGCCCGCGGCCCTTGCCCAGGTTGCCCAGCTTGTGGGTCCGCAGGTGGATCTTGAGGTTGCCCTTCTGCGCCGCGCGGTGGTCGCAGTAGGGGCACTTGAAGGGCTTCTCGCCCGTGTGCGTGCGCATGTGCAGGGACAGGATGCTGTTGAAGCGGAAGCGCTTCCCGCACAGCGGGCACGGGTACTTGCGGTTCTTGCGCGTGTCGTCCTCGATGTCGCTCATCTGCGACATGATGCCCAGGTTCTGCCCGTTGAGGAACTGCTGCAGGTCCACGCGCCCGTTGAGGCTGGTGTCCACGTCCCGGCCCAGCTGGCTGGCCAGCAGCGCCATCTGACTGCCCATGGGCTGGCCGCTGCCGGGCACGTGCGCCTTGTCGTCCAGGGGCGCCGGGGGCTTGTCGTCGGCGCCGGGCCGCGCGTGCAGCTCGGGGAAGGCATGGCCGAGCTGGGAGGTGATCTGGTGCAGCTTCTGGCTCATGGCATACTGGCCGTTGAGGACGGGGCCGCTCAGGTGGGGCTCGGCTTCCGCCGCTGCGGAGGACACTCCAAGGCACAGGCTGGCTTCTTCCATCCCTGAAAATGCAGAGAGAGTTCAGGTGTGGGCCCCGAACCCGGCGCCCCGAAGCGGCAGCTTCAGCGGGCCGGCATTTGCATTTCCTGCCTTACCTACACATAATAATGCTCAGGAATTATAGTCGAAAACAATAATAAAAAAATGAATTATTAAATGCCAATTATGCAATATGGCTTTGGCCCTCCAATTTGTTTTGGCGATAGATCGTCTTCCCTGCATTTTCTATTTACCGACTGCAATTACTCATCCACACTTAAATCATTAATGTCTTACCACTTTCAACACCTAATAACAGAGCGGGGTCTGCATGGGAAAGCCCCATCCCCTCCCCCGCCACCTTGTGGCACCCGCACCTGTGGGCTGGGTTCAAAGTTGGCCTGGAGAGAATGGCTTTAACGCCCAGGCCCAACACATTCACTCGGAACTTCGGTTCCATCCCCTTCCCCTGGTCAATGCATTCCCCACTCTGAGATGAAAGGGGCTATTTTAAGTTTTTTGGGGAGGAGTCCTGATATTTACTGATACATAATAAAACAAGATAATGTTTTGAGGGGAAATAAAGTAAAGGACAGGCTTTAGAACAATAAAAGGGATTTTGCTTTAGTCAACAAAAAGTGCAGTAATATCTCATTAAGCTGATTAGTATGCTGCTTAGAAACAGTGCTAGGTGCTGTAACACATGATTATAATCATAAAAATCCTTCAGTGTTTGCAAGGAAGCATTAACGAGGTATATTAAATTTTAAGGAGACTGCGAGTAGCAGCTTTGCAAACCTCAGAGATTAAGATTTAACCCTTATGTTACGAAACACTGTTATTTTGTCATTTCGTAACTGTGCCCATCAGAGGAAGTATAAATTACCTCCTGATGGAACCACAGTGGACCGTCGGGACCGTCAAGATGGTTCAAATCTGGATGGGGGGGACTTCCACCAGAGATGGGCTCTCCCCTGTCTGCCAGTGGGCACGATATCCAAGCCTGGGACTTTTGTTGGGCTTAAGGAGATCTTTCCAACAACTAGATAAAGACCAACTGAAGTCCAGGGATGATGCCACAGGAACTCACACCAAGTCTGAGCATTTTTAATAACTTTCCCAGTACACGGTAATGAGTACAAATTGTACCTGCAGAATGTGTTTTGCAGAAAATTAGAACGCAAAACTGTTTGTAAAACACTAACACTCAGAGCAGGTCTGCATAATTGTCTGTAATAGTCCCCACTGCCCCCTCCAGTCTGTGCAGAGCAGCTAAGCCAGGCCATGCGGGCGGGTGCAGGGAACCAGTCCTCCACATCAGAGCATGTGGGCAATTCAGCTCTAAAAGGCCAAGAACCCACATCTGGAGTCCTTCTATTTCCACAGCCATCTCCCCCCCCAAGGAGCCCAGATGTGCTTCTTGCCATTGGAAGGATGCTGCCCATCCATGCTCTGGGTACCCAATGTTTAGACGTCTTAGCCAGCCAGGTGGACCAGGAGCAGCACTTAACCCCAGCCAGGACTGATTCCTGGGCCAAGCAATTCCCCAGAGGACCTTGGGGACAAAGCTCAGGTGTGGAGGAAGCATGTTCGGCACTGGCAGGGTCTGCTGCCCATGGTGCTTCCCGCTGGGCAGGCATGGAGGTTCTCCAATGGGAGCTGACCTCCCTAGAGAGAAGATGGGGCTAGGCGGCCATCATGTATGGGAGGGGAGGAGACAGGGTGATTATTTCCAGGATGGAGAGAAAGTGTGACCATGCTGCAGGCCCAATGTGTCCATGACTGATGACAGCAGGACAACTGCCCACACGCACTGACGCAGACACACAGACACTTTCAGTAAAAGAAGCCTTCCAATTTGCCATCTTTCCTTTTTGTTTCCAGTGGCAGTCAAATTTTAAAAAAGGGGGGGGTCACATTTTGGAGATTGGTCAGAAAGGAGTAATTTCTCACAAAGATTCTTACATTCACTCAACAAACTTGCTGAGATCCCACTGTGTGCCAGACCCTGTTGCTGGCACTTAGAGACATGACTGGCTGGCTCCAGCACTCCTGGTGCCCACCAACCAGCAGGGAGGGACAGGCCCAGGGTGCGGAGCTACAGGGGCAGAGGTCTCCAGGCAGGGACTCCAGCAGCCCCTAGGGCCATGCTGGCTCATCTTCTGAGCAAATATGGATCATGACCCTGAAGCCATGTGGGAGCACTCAGAATTCTGCCCAACAGCTCGAGGAAGTTCAGAAGGTCTGAAGCCAACACAGCTGGCCCACTGCCAAAGGCTGCCCAGCGGCCGGCTCAGAAGACACGAATCCAGGAAGACGGGCTACTTTCAGGTTGCAGCCCATTCCACAGGAGGGCAAGGAGGCAATAGGGTGAGACTGCAGATCAGGTGGGACCCGGGGAAGACCACCCGCCACCTCCCCCATGCACGCAGAGAAAGGGACACTCAGCTTGTCAAATAATAAAAGCGCGAAGTTTTCAAGTGAGGTCTGGGTATACAATTGTTTTACTGTTAAAATTTTTTTCAATCAACAAAACTTTCTATAAACCCCTTAAGCAACTGGTCATGCAGTGCCATTGCTGAACGCGGGATGCTCTGGAAAGTGTGAAGCCCAGTCAGCCTCTTTCTTCTCACGCAGGCCTCAGCTCCCACAGCCCCTCACAAGGCCCGCGCGCCCCCTTGTCTGAGGCCGACGCCCGTGCCCCAGCCTCTCTCTATTCCACCCCCTCCCCCTATTCTTCACAGTCCTTAGTGCCAGGGACAGGTCTGCTGTTGGCCCTTTGCAGACCTGCTTCTCCGTGAGGGCAGGATTGCGTCTGCCTCAGTACGGAGGAAGCCTCAGGCCTAGAGCAGAGCTGGCTCAGCATAGGCTCGATATTTGCCAACTGAATGGGGGGGGCATGAATGAACAGACCTCATAAACACAGCCCATAAAATAGGGCAAGCCCCAGCCTCAGGGCCCCAACTCAGGTCCCACGGGTCCATGAATACCCACAGTCAGAATGCATCCGTCAGAAGTGCCACCGGCTGCCACCTAGGGGCCCAGGAACAGCCAAGGGAGATCCCCGCCACCACCAGCTCTTTCAGTCTGTGTGCCCACGGGCACCAGCAAACAGAGACCAGCCTTCGTGGGATCCATGGAGGACTCGGATTTCAGCAGCTCACAGGAGAAGCCCCAGGCTTACGGCCCTCAAGTGAGCAGAGCCCCTGTGGGGCAGGGCCACACCAGACGGTTAGCTCAGGATACTCTGTGGGACCCGCCACCCCTGGTGCCAGGAGAAGGTGCACCTGATGGGTCAGTCCTCACCAATGCCAGCTGCCAGACTCAGAGCAAGAAAGGGTAGCGAGAGCTCTTGGAAAGGCGGAGGTAACTAGTGTGCTGTCCCTGGGCCAATGCAGCTGAGGCAGGACGAACTGGCCCCCAGCCCGGCCTGGGACTCACAGACCTGGGTCGGCCCCAATTTCTCCAGCCTCGACACTTCACCTGTCCAGAATTCATTTACCCGTCTCAGTTATTCAGCAATTCTTGCCAGGGGCCTTCGATGGGCAGGGCCACCAATAACAGGAAAGCAACAAAAAGATTCCTGAGAGGCAGAATCCAAAGTTCAGGGAAAGGAGAAACCATTGCAGCTGTGGACATAGGTGTGTGTATGTGTGTCTGCGTGTGCACCCACGTGCCCGTGGACTAGGTCTGTGCGGGGCCAGGACATGGAGTCCCCAATGGAAACTTACACAAATGCTTCACTGTGAACCTAACTGATCATCTGTCCCGTTGTTAAGGGATCAAACCTCACTGCAGCCCTGACAACTCCCAGGGATGGGGCCGGGGGACTGCCTTCAGGAGTCCTCACTGGCCACGAGGTGTCCTAAATCCCTTCCTCCAGCCCCCTTCAGAGGCCCAGCAGTGGAGGTCTGTCAGTGATTCCAGCAGGGCCCCCCCCCACAGGCCATGCCCTGTGCCCTGACGACCAGGGCAGACCCGCACATGACCTGCAGCACTGCCCCGCTTGGTCCCCGGTACCTGGGCACTTTATGGTATGTGCACGGCCCCAGCCTGGCTCTGCACCCATCACTCCATGACATGGCTGCTGAGACACCCACATTAAGAGGCCGGGAGCCAGCACAGGGTGGTCCATGACCCTGGCCCTCAGGAAATCCACAGCCATCTGGAACCTTCTGAGTAACCCGTGAAATAAGTCACCTGACCCTCTTGCCCAGGTAGGAAAACTTTCACACAATTAAAAGCAAGTAATCAAACTCCTAACCACTGAGAACAGCCCGCCTGGCCTTTAGCTCATGGCCTCGGCCCACAGCTTGCAGGAGAAGTCAGTAAACTCTGCTGACTGATTTACCTGACCCAAGAGGCAGCCGAAGCCGGACAGCGTGGGGCCCTTGTAAACTGTCAAAGTGGGAAAACACGCTGACACTGCCCCCAACGTCTGACTCTTCCTGAACCCCAGGGTATGGTGGGCGCTACAGGCACCCACTGCTACTGCCAAAACTGACCAAGAACCAGGCTGGGGCCTGAGTCCCAGTCGCCAGGGCACCCTTACGGCAGGGAGATGCTGGGGCCCCACGGACAGCTTCTGGGGCTAGAGGTTTTCCCTCCCGCTCAGGTTATCGACGTGCACTCTGCCTCGTCTCGTCACTGCAGGTACGAGTCATGCAGCTGCCTTTGGTGGTGCTGGTGCTTATGTTGATCGGCATTTCCACCTGCAAGACGATTTCCTGCAATACCAACGGTAAAAGTTTTCACTTAACTCTTCCAATAGAGAACCCAATTGTATCTCTCACTCAAAATGAAATTTAATCTATCAGGACACCAGAAATGCCAGCTGCTATGAGTCTAAATAAATTTTACACAAAAACACAGTTTCATTTTGCTAGCACAGAAAAAAAAGTAATCTTATGAATAGTCCAAAAAATATAGATCTTGCCAGTAAGAGTTTTATCCTCATACCATGAAAAAGAATAGTTGGGAAATAAAATGACTTTCAAAATTACCATTTCGACTGGATTTTTAAAAATCAAATATTGTCTAGCCAAGCACAACTAAATATCCCTCTTTATCAGCATGGGGAAAGGTGCTGCCGCAGAGCCCTGCGGAGCCCAGTGCCCAGTAGCTGCACGGGGGGGGGGGGGCTTGGGGGGACTTGGGGCCACAGCTTGGGTCCCAAAGAGGGATTTACTGAAACTGCTATCACAGCTCACAGTTGTGGCTGTAGACAGACTCCCTTCCTGGGAACTCAGTGACCCGTGGCCCTTCTGCACAACCTATCTTGCTTCCTTCCACTTGGGGTGAGCTGTGATGAAGACAACCTCCCCTAGAATACAATGCTTCTTATTAAATGCTATTTTTCCAATTGTTGTAGCTCACGCTGCTTAACTAAGGTTGTTATAAGCATAATACACTCCTGTTCTGAAATACGGAACACCAGACTACTGAACCTTTTCAGGGTCATTAAACAGCTATAAACATTATTACAAAAATAAACCAGAGATTTCATGCTTACATTTTGGCCTAGAACTGGCTATGCTGAGCAAGGACATTTTTTCATCTCCTACAATCAACAGCGGTGACATTTGGGCATCCAAACAAATTACATCACAAACATTACCGAGGTGGGCAAGGTACTGAATGGTTTATTTTCCAGATGATTAATAGGTAAACAGGAGGGCGGCACAGTGACCTGTTCCTTTCTGACTGACATGTAGACAGTGCCGAGACAGGGCCAGAAACAGTTAAATCCTGGCTGAACTTATTAACGAAAGCACGATATTCAAATCAGGCTGTGGACCATGGCGGCCAGCGGCAGCGGCAGTGTAACCGGGGAGCCAAGGTGGGGAGCGGGGTCAAATTCCCAAACTCCCCCTCGGGTGGGTGCTGGCCGCAGTCAAGGCCCCCTGCCTCGGGCGGGCAGCTAGGCCCGCATGCAGGCCCCGCAGAGCCCGGCCGCCTCCTGCCGCGCGAGGGAGAGCTGGAGGACTGGAAGCGAGAAAACAGGACCAGGAGCGTCTCCGCCCGAAGACCTGGATGGTTTCGGAAACCTCGGGGTGAGCAGGTCTCCCCAGCACGTCGGCTTTCGGGGCTGGGGCTGAAACTGCAGCCAGGACTGGGGGTGGATAAGGGCACATCGAGGGGGGCAGCATGCCCTGGGGGTCTCTGGTCATCTCAGGTGGCGGGACTCGGGTCTGCATCCCCATCACCGTCTCCCTACACCACCCACTCCCGGCAAAGGTGCTGGGGGGGAACAGACGACCTCAGACGGTGGCTGTGAAAACCACGGCTCCTCAGGCACAGTCAGCTCCCTCAGAAGGGAGTGGCGGTCACTGTCGCCGTGACCACTGCACGCCGCTTCCCCTCCCCTCCCCTCCTTCCTTCCCCTCCTCCCTCTTCACACCTCATTCCTGTCACCTCCTCACCTCCTGCATCATTAGCAGCATCCTCCCCTCCCCTTCCCCTCCTCCTCCTGCTCCTCCTCTTCCTCCTCTTCCTCTTCTCCCTTTCCTCCTCTTCCTCTTCCTCTTCCTCCTCCTTTTTCTCTTCCTCCTCTTCCTCTTCATCTTCTTCCTCCTCCTCTTCCTCCCCCTCTTCCTCTTCCATCCCCTCTTCCTCCTCCCTCCTGCTCCTCCTCCTCTTCTTTCTCTTCCTCCTCCTCCTCTTCCTGCTCCTCCTCCTCCTCTTCCTCTTCATCTTCCTCCTCTTCCTCCTCCTCCTCTTTCTCTTCATCTTCCTCCTCTTCCTCCTCCTCCTCTTTTTCCTCCGTCTCCTCCTCTTCTTCCTCTTCCTTCTCCTCTTCCTCTTCCTCCTCCTTTTTCTCTTCCTCCTCTTCCTCTTCATCTTCTTCCTCCTCCTCTTCCTCCCCCTCTTCCTCTTCCTCCCCCTCTTCCTCCTCCTCCTTCTCTTCCTCCTCTTCCTCTTCCTCTTCCTTCTCCTTCTTCTCTTCCTCATCCTCTTCCCCTTCCCCTTCATCTTCCTCCTCTTCCTCCTCCTCCTCTTTTTCCTCCTCCTCCTCCTCTTCTTCCTCTTCCTTCTCCTATTCCTCTTCCGCCTCCTCTTCCTCCCCTCTTCCTCCTCCTCCTCTTCCTCATCCTCTTCCTCCTCTTCTTCCTCCTCCTTCTCCTCTTCCTCCTCCTCCTCTTCCCCTTCCTCTTCCTCTTCTCCTTTTCCTCCTCCTCCTCCTCTTCCCCTTCCTCTTCCTCCTCCTCCTCTTCCTCTTCCTCCTGTTTCTCCTCCTCCTCTTCCTCCTCCTCTTCCTCTTCCTTTTCCTCCTCCTCCTCTTCCTCCTCCTCTTCCTCCTTTTCCTCCTCCTCTTCCTCTTTTTCCTCCTCCTTTTCCTCCTCCTCTTCCTCTTGCTCCTTTTTCTCCTCCTCCTCCTCTTCCTCCTCTTCCTCCTCCTCCTCTTCCTCCTTTTCCTCCTCTTCCTCTTCCTCCTTTTCCTCCTCCTCCTCTTCTTCCTCCTCTTCCTCCTCCTTTTTCTCTTCCTCCTGTTCCTCCTCCTCCTCCCCCCGACCCTCCTCCCCCTCCTCCCCCTCACCCCCCTCCTCACCATCACAACACCATGTGCCAAGGCTGTGCTGGGCACTGCCCAGTCATTATTCACGTAGCCTCACCCAACTTTAGATGATCGTTACTATACTAAAAATTAGGCAACGGAGGCTCAGGAGGCGTACGTCCCACAAGGTCGCACAGCTGGGAAGCCTGGCTCCAGGCGCCCTGGTGGCTGCACGCCATGGGGAGTCCCGCTCGGCTGGCGTGATGGCCACCAGCCCCTTCGTTTGTGAGCTGTGCGCAACAAAGAAATCACAGGTCCCGGGCAAAGCTCAAAGGAGGCCAAGGGGCCAGAGCCCTCACGGTGCGGGACGTGGGGCCAGGGGCAGGCCAGGGAGAGCACCTCCTCGCCTAACAGCGGGCCTCACGCTGCCACCACCCCACCTCAGCAGTCTCCTGTCTCAGGAGGGTCAGAGATGGAGAAAAATAAACGGTGACAATGAACTCTGGGACCACATAGCTAATGTCCACGGATGAAGCGGTCATTGTGGTGAGCGCTCCCCGTGCATGAGAAAGAAGAGGGACTCAGAGTTTGAAAGACGGCACTGGCCCCTCTCTTCCTCCTTGTAACACAGAAAGCAGAAGGAGGACCAGCCCCCAGTCTCCTGGTAGCCCACCCCCCCTTCCAAACGTGGCAGTCCAAATCCTTCCTCCATGCTCCAGCCTGGTGTCATTTACTCCAGGAAGCCTTCCTGGGTTTGCCCCAGGCTGGAGGCGACCACTCAGGCACCCATGCCCTTTCTCTGGGTGGAATGGTTAGGACACAGTGTGCCTGACGCACAGCTACCAAGCCACGTGTCCCCACCTCTGCCGGAGCTTTGTGAGGGCAGGTGTCTTACAGCCCCTTCTGCAGCTCCTGGAGGACTCAGCCCCCAAAATGATAGTCCTCTGAGCTTCGGACCATCACAATGCAGAAGAGGGAGGTGGCCAGAGTGTCACAAAAACAGACAGCAGTTTTGTAAGCAAAAAACCACTCCTTTCCCCAGAGAATTCAGGCCATAAAGTAGTGCCTCCAATTCTCCCAGATGGGATGATTCAGGAAGGAAATGGCCCCTAACTTTCTGAAAATGATTCATCTGAACTGTGTCCATCCATAGGGGAAAGCTACAAAAACTATACCTATATAAGCTTTTAATGAGTGACCTACCTCTGAAAGGATATCGCAAAACTGAGAGGGATGCCAGCGGTCGTCATGAGGTACACTGATTACTCTCACCCGCTGGCTTTCTCTCTCCTTTTCCAAACAGGCTCATCAGGCAGGAACTTAGATATTTAATCCCTATTAACCCGCCTTGGCTCCCTGCTCAGCCTCAGCACAGAGCTCTGCCCTGGAACAGATCGGGGAGCCGGCCACCCCAGGACTCCCCACAGCCCCTTCCTCCTGGGGACAGTGGTGGCTGGGGTGTGGGGGCCCCGCTACCCCTCCCCACCCTCTCCCCTGACAAAAGCCCTTTACATCTGAGCACTTCTGACTTGACATCCTGCCGAACAGTTTATTTTCATTTCACAGAAGCCTCAGACTTGATTCGGTGCAAAACTAAATACAATGTAGCATGCGGGAAAGCAAGAGCGACCAGAGAGGGCCCGACTGGGAAATACTCCTAGACCTTGGCCAGGGGCATCGTTCTCAGGGCACCTGTGGGAGACACAAGCTCAGACACACATCATCTCCTAAGTGCTCACAGCCATCAGTGAGCAAAACCCAGGTGCACCAAGGCTCAGGCCTCTGCTGCCTGGGACCCAGGGCGGGGCCTCGGGCCTCCAGTCCAGCATCCCCAGCTCCTCTGCAGGCCCCTCACAGTGGTTTTCACACTGGGTTAGTTTTTTTATATACTTGTCCAGAGGCTCCTCGAGGTGGGGACCATGACCATCGGCTTCACTGGGGTTTGCCCAGCACTGGCGCAGAGCCGGGCACAGAAGTTGCCCTCCATCGGTGTCTGCTGAATGGATGAATGCAGGAGCGAACAGGCCAAACGACCCATGCTTCCTCCCTGGCACACACCTTCAGTCAGTCCTTGGGGAGAAGGGCTCAGGCCGCAGACCACCCTGGGCCACCAGGGCAAACCCTGCTCTCTGCTCCTCAAGGCACAAGTCAGGTGAGAAGTGTGCTCCAGAGACTCCTCTCGAGTGTTACCCACTCATGCCACCATTCTCAACCCCACTCTCCCCTCCCCAGGAAAAGCGACTTTATCTCACCGTGGATTATCTGGGTCGCGTCTCACTGCCTTCCACCCACCTGAGACCTCCTGACCCTACGGAAATCCCTCGCTCGTTTTCAGTCCTGTGCTTCCTTCAGTGTCATGAACATGCCCATGCAAACATCCCTGCATCCATTCATTCACTCATTCATTCATTCACTCCCTCCCTCACTCCCTCCCTCCTTCTCTCCCTCCCTCTCCCCCTCCCTCCCTCTCCCCCTCCCTCTCTCTCTCCCTCTCCTTCCCTCCCTCCCTCTCCCCCTCCCTCTCTCTCCCTTCCTCTACCTTCCTCCATCTCCCTCCCTCTCCCTCCCTCCCTCTCCCTCTCCCTTCCTCTCCCTCCCCCCCTCTCCCCCTCCCTCTCTCTCTCCCTCTCCTTCCCTCCCCCCTCTCCCCCTCCTTCTCTCTCTCCCTCTCCTTCCTTCCCTCCCTCTCCCCCTCCCTCTCTCTCCCTTCCTCTCCCTCCCTCCATCTCCCTCCCTCTCCCTCCCTCCCTCTCCCTCTCCCTTCCTCTCCCTCCCTCCCTCTCCCTCTCCCTCCCTCCCTCTCTCCTTCCCTCCCTCTCACCCTCCCTCCCTCTCTCTCTCCCTCCCTCCCTCCCTCCCTCTCTCTCTCCCTCCCTCTCACCCTCCCTCCCTCCCCTCTCTCCCTCCCTCCCTCCCTCTCTCTCTCCCTCCCTCTCACCCTCCCTCCCTCCCCCTCCCTCTTCCCCACCCTCCCTCCCTCCCCCTCCCTCTTCCCCACCCTCCCTCTCACCCTCCCTCCCTCTCTCCCTCCCTCCCTCTCTCCCTCCCTCCCTCTCTCTCCCTCCCTCACTCAAAGTTCCCTGACTGCCCACTGTGAGCACTGTGCCTGGCTCTGCACAGGGAAGGAGCAGAAATGTCCTGCCCTCCCCAGATTCACCATCAAAAGGGCAGGGGAACCCAAAACACCAGCCACGGAGACGCTGATCACCTCGGGCACCATTCCTACACGAGAGCCAGGGCACTGGGAGCCTGGTGAGGGCAGTGACTAGCTTGTCCATCTGTCTCTACGTGCTCCATGCAGAGGAGGCCCTCAGGGTGCATCTGCTGTCAGGATGACACTGCCCCTCCCTTCCCTGGATGCTCCACTCCGCTAACACCCTCCCTCCTGACCCCAGCCCATGCCCCCAAGACCTGGGTCCCTGTGCACAGTCAGGCCAAGGGGGGCCAGCTGGGGCAGAGCAGAGGCCCTCCCCCTGGTGTCTGGAACAGGGGTTCAGCAAACAACTCCCCTTAGGGAGGGGGCACCACCTGCTCTCCAGGGGACCCCCTGCTGTGCAGAGCTGTGCATCCCAGACAACTGGCCGCACCGCCCATACCTGCACCATGCGGGCCTGCCTCCCGCCCGCGGTCCTCCGCACCCGGGAACCGGGCCTGCCCCCCAGCCCACACCGCCGCGTGGCCTCAGGTGCCCGGGCCCTCTCATCTGTGGACTCCGAGGCTGCCAGGCTGGCCACTGCGCTCACCACTCAGCCTCCCCCTCCCGCCTCCTGATTTATGCCTGTGTGGCCCACCTGAAGAGAAGGGACCTGGCAGCCAAGTCCCGATCCTGAACCAGCACCAGTGACGGCAAATGGCTGGAGTGAACTTTACTGAGGCTGAACGTCAGGGGAAACATTAGGAAACAAACCAATCAGCATTTCTCCCCTTACACGGAGCAAATGCCCCCCGTGTGTGGTCAGTTCAACTCTCCCCGGTCAGGCTGTGCTTTAGCGTCAGGATCAGGACACGGGTGTCCCCCTCACTGAGGCGGGCAGGAGAGGCGTGCTGGAGGCCCCCGACGTGCTGCAGCGGCGGCGACTGGTGTGCAGGCGTGGGCCGCACCAGATCCAGACGCAGCAGCGTCCGCGGCGGGGCGGGCCCGGCTCCCTGGGGTCCCCGCGGCGTCTCCCCCGTGGGACTCCGCCAGAAGCTGACTATGTCTAACGCCAGAAGAACTGAGCTCCAAGTGGACATCCTCAGCTGTGCATCTGTGACATGGAGGCAACAACCAGGTGGCAGGGAGAATTGGTGAGGAAATGTGTGTGAAGCTCAGAACAGTGCCTGGCACGGAGCAGGCACCCTGTGCAGGTCACTGCTGCTGGCCCGCCTCTCCTAGGTCTGCGGCGACCATGTTCCAGGGCCTCTGGGAAGGAAGACAAACGCTCCCAAGGCCTATGTGGTCGTGGGGAGGCAGACAGCCTCACCTTTTTATGTTAGAGGGCATTCGTACCCAGTGAGGGACAGGACAAAGGGCATGTGAACAGGAAATCCACAGAAGGAAGGACATTTGGCTAGTGACCACAAAAATGTCACTCCTCGCCCGGCCGGGCGTGTCTCAGCAGTTGAGGGTCGACCTAGGATCCAGGCGATTGGGGTTCGATTCCCGGTCAGGGCACACGCCCGGGCTGCGGGCTCGATCAGTGACTCTCATCATTGATGTTTCTATCTCTCCCTCTCCCTCTCCTTTCCTCTCTCTGAAATCAATAAAGATATATTTAAAAAAAAAAAAAAAAATGTCACTCCTCATTAGAGAGCAAAAGACAAGTTAAAACACTCGCAAGGGTCCAGTTTTAAGTAATGATATTAACAGCTGCACCCCGACCATGTGAGGACCCCAAATTCCCTCCACAGAATCACAGCACACACCCCTCGGGACGCGGCAGAAGGTGCGGTGGCCTCGTTCCACACACAGCGCCCCCGCCAAAGCCAGGTACCCAGAGCCACGACCCGGGTCCCTGAACACCTGAAAGATAGGTATCCAGAGCCACGACCCGGGTCCCTGAACACCTGAAAGATAGGTATCCAGGACCACGACCCGGGTCCCTGAACACCTGGCAACCACTTTCAGGAAGCCAGGCGAGAAGAGCAGCATTCTCGAAAGTGCGCTCATAGGAAAGGCCCTGGCGCTGGAAGACAAAGCCGCTGCTTTCTGCTCTGCCCAGAGAAACCCATTAAAAAGCACCCGGCAGGCCTGCCAAGGATGCCAATCTGCTGGGCAGCAGGCCGTGCACTGTGAATCCAGCTAGACCCACCCGGCGAGCTCCGCTGATGGGCGCATGGTGTCCCCAGCCGGAGCAGCCTGTTTCTGCTGGCCCTTCCTTGTCCCATGGGGGCGATTGCCAATGAAGTACAACAAGCCAAGATCAAAGTCGCTGTTTTTCCTGTGGCACCAGTAAGAATTCATGCCAAAGACTTCCCCCAAATGGCCACCCACCCCCATCTGAGCTCTTTTCCTAGCGCTCTCCTCAGGTGCCCCTCGTGAACGTGAATGCAATTGAGCACCACCCCCCATGCGCGGAGGTGCCCCTGGTGGACAGATGCGTGGGCAATGGCCGAGGGTGGCGAGGCTGGAGAAACCTCACAGATCATCAGACCAGACCAACTGTCACCTAGTTTCTGTGCCCATTTTATAGACGGGTAAACATGCCAGAAGCTAGGTAATGACCCGACTAAGGTCACATACAAGTTAGTAGATGTGTATCTGTGTCTTGCTTCCCTGGGTTACCTCCTAAACACTCAAGAAATCTAGTCAGTGTCTGGGAAGTGCTGGCTGGCTGGGTGGATGGATGGAAAAAAATAACATACAGAGAAGTAGATGGGCAGTCCGACCACCTACTGTTTGAACTGTCCTTGCTTCTGCCCTCTCAGCAGCTACATGGGGCTAGCTGCTCCAGAAAAAGTTTAGTAATATGCCTGCTCTGGCTGAACCTCAAGCCCATCAGTCTCCTTTTTTTTTTCATAATTCCTTCTCTAATCAGATAATATAAAATTACACTCCTGATAGTATCATGTCCTTAGTGCACTGACCAAGCCTGGGGTCCTTAAATGGACGAAGCCTCCCAGCCTGTCAACCTCCTCCACCCCCCACAAAGCCCAGGGCAGGTGCAAGGCTCATGGGCTTGAGGCCCTGCCCCCCAGGGGGACGTGGGATCCTCCTGGGATGCACCTGCAAGGTGGTGAGAGGCCTCAGCCAGGGCACCCATAATGATCAGGATGAAGACCCCCCAAATCTGTCCTGAGGAAGCGAGCAAGAAAAGCAAACATGCAAAGATGGGCAGGGCCAGGACGCCCCATCTAGAAATATGTCAGGAAGCAGGAGGGAGCCTCTACCAGCCGCTCATGTGTTTGATTTGCATCAAATTACAGCAGGCTGATGTGATGTAACATGACATCCCCCCATGAAATGCATAAATCAAGGCACCCTATAAATTTAAAGGAACAGAGCTCTTTTCCAGAAGTGGCTAATTACTCATAAACAGCAGATACTTTATTGCTGGTAAAGTCGGGAGCAGGTTTCTAATAGCTGGAGCGTTTGGTAACAAGCAGGCCTAGGGAAGCCAAGCGCTTCTGTCTGTAGCTCCCTAGAGCATTTCAAAGACCTTGCCCAGGGACCACCTCTGAGGAAGTTCCCGCAGCCACACCCAGCTGGGGTGCCAGACCAGCCCCCCCAGCACAGCTCAGCTCTTCCCCGAGGGGCTCCCTGAGAGCACCGCCCCTGCTTGGGATCTTGGGATAGGGGACTTCCTGCACACTCATGGGCTGGTTTCCTGCCCACACCACTGGGAAGCAGAGTTGACCAGGTCCAGGCTCCTGCACCAACCATACAGGCCTGGGCAGACAGCATGCCCCCCACCCACCCCACCAGTCCCTGCACAGGGTAATCCATCTCTTCCTCCTTAGCCCTGGGGTTTAGGCCGGAGGTAGCCACCTCCCAGACCCTGACTGTGGGCTTAAATGTGCCAATCAGAATATCTCTCCCACTGACCTCAGTGACAGGTTCAAGGTTCAGCACATGGCCTAATTCAAGCCACTGAGAGTAAGGGTTAGGGCTCATCAAGGAGCTACAGATGCTTCAGACACTCTCCAGTGAGGTCTGGAACTTTGGCAGCTATTTTGCTGCCAAGAGTCTGAAGCTGCTGGGGGTGGGAGTGTAGCAGCCTGGCACAGAGAAGAGAATCTACTGCTCAGTGACGTAATTCGAGCCCCTGGTCAAAAGGCACATGAGGCTAAACCACTTACACACTTTGTAGTTGCAGGAGGCAATACAATCTCCTGGTGTTTTAGCTGGTTTGGGGTGGATTTCCTATCACCTGAAACCAAAGGAGTCTTGGCTGATAAAAGACCTCGACCTCCCTTCCAGATGCCTCTCTGCTCACCCAGCCTCCTCCTGCCCCCCGATCATGCCCATTCATTCCCATGTCTGCTCTGATCCACGGAGCTCATTCAAATGTGGACCAGCCATGCCCAGAAGGCTGCAACACCCCCAGGGTCCTAGCCTCACTGCCGTGAGGCTGGGCTCTTCTGGAAGGTGTGCTGTGATGGAGGAAGACTATGTCTTATCCCATGCGCCCTGGACACAGATCAACACCCATGGGCACCGAGAACGCGCGCCCCCACCCCCGCACAGCTGCTTCCTTGCCGCTGCAAGGATCTGGGATTCCACCTCCGGGTCTTCCCCACAGGGCTTTGCTTGTTCATGGACAGGAAAAGTGACTCTGTACGTGTAGTCACAAGGGTCCGGAAGCTTTTAGGCTGTTCCTTCTGTACCAATCTTCCCCTCCCGTCCCTACCATGGGTAGCTTCTCTTCAATCTACAGCCAAAGTTCACTCTACCAGGAATGTCCCCCGACTTCCCCACAGGTGCCCTGTGACCCACACTCAGAGCCCTGAGCACCCAGTTCACGGGTTAGCCCTGTTCAGCGACAACGCCCACTGGCTGGCGAAGGCCTGGGAAGTCCAGGGTGCCCGATACCGCACAGGCTTTGTGGGCTCCGAAGCACTTCCTCATCCGCCAGGCACTGCCCTCTCTCCCTGCAGGGCACAGTTCCCAGCCTCCTGCCTCCCCTCCACCGTGCAGGGCAGCGAGGGGCCAGGCTGCAGCCGCTCCGCTCCCGTTGTGCGTGCCAGACGGCAGCATCTGGGCGCTGCAGGCAGGACGCAGGGTACCCTGGGCCAGCGGGCGTGTCCGAGGGAAGATGCAAATGAGCTACAGCCAGGCCTGCCACCAGCCATCCCTGGGGCCCAGAGACACGTGTCCCTGGGGTGGCACTAGAGAAGCCTCAGGGTGGCCACGAGGAGCAATCCTCTCCCGGCCCCTGCGAGCACTCAGAGCAGGCAGTGAGGCAGGTCAGGGAAGCACCTGGGACTGAGGGAGAATTTGTCACCCAGGCCCTGCGTCTCCCAGAGGCCACCTGCACCCTGGCAGTGAGCCTGCGACTGCTGCCTTGTTCCTGCTTGTCCACCTGTCCACCTGCCCCCATTCCCCTGCCACCCTTTGCAGTGACCACTCCCCTGCCCCCTGCCCTGACACAGCTGCTGTGGCTCCCAGCCTTGCTCCTGCTGGAGCCCTGGGAGGGATGCCTGCCCTGGCATGCCCTCCACACAGGCTGGCCAGGCCCTCAGAGGCTGGGGACAGATTGAGCAGGCTCTGCAGGGCCTGTCACCTCACTCCAGAAACACAGCTGGCCAGGGCCCGGCATGTGCAACCTCTGATCTATGAAATTGAAATGGATTGTTCGCCCTTAGCATCCCTGGACTCCACAGCCCCAGTGCCCAGCAGTGACAGAGAAGGGGATTTACAGACACACTCGTTCACTCACTCATTCATTTAACCTGGCACAGAACGGCCACAGGTTCCATTTCTCTATTCTGCCTCCTCCTTAACCACTAACTCTGCAATGGTAGTGACAGTGTCTCCCTCTGTCATTGCTAGAACCCTGGTACCAGCGCTTTGGTTTAATTTTTTATTGTGAAATATACAGAACATACTTAATAAATATTTATTGAGTGGATGGAGGGGTAAATGCATGTATTGATAAACGGATGGATAGGTGGGTGGGTAGGGGGATGGATGGATGGATGGATAGGTGGATGGATAGATGAATAATGGGTGGATGGATGAATAATGGGTGGGTGGGTGGATGGATGGATGGATGGATGGATGGATGGATGGATGGATGGATGGATGGATGGATGGATGGGTGGGTGGGTGGGTGGGTGGATGGATGGATGGATGGATGGATGGATGGATGGATGGATGGATGCATAGGTGGGTGGATGGATGGATGGGCGGATGAATGGATCAGTGGGTGGGTGGATGGATGGATGGATGGATGGATGGATGGATGGATGGATGGATGGATGGATGGATGGATGGATGGGTGGGTGGGTGGGTGGGTGGATGGATGGATGGATGGATGGATGGATGGATGGATGGATGGATGGATGGATGGATGGATGGGTGGATGGATGCATAGGTGGGTGGATGGATGGATGGGCGGATGAATGGATCAGTGGGTGGGTGGATGGAATGAGTGAACAAGCATCCTCTACATGTTAGGCACTGTGAGGACGGTGGCAATTAGCCTGGACGAGTCTCCTGTAGAAGAGAACAGTCTTGGCCCAATGCCAGAACCAAGAGCAGAAAGCACATGAAGTACCCCCAGGGGTGCACTTTTGCCAGGTGATGTCAGAACCCAGAGAAAGAGGAGAGGAGAATCAGAATCAACCATATATTGCTTGACACTTAGCAAACTTTTTCAGACATTAGGTCCCTTAGGTTCACCAGGCATCCTGAGATCTTTGTAGGAAAACTGGAGTTGAATGAGGAAGGGCTGCTCTATCTAGGGGTCTTCCTGGTGCATGTTCCTGAGGCTTGAATCCATGTTAAACCTCTGGGGTCAACGTGTCCTGGCTTCAGGGGCTTCTCTGCAGAGCTCTGCTTCCTAAAATACTAAACTCCCCAGTCAGTTAAGGGTCCCCTCACCTGTTTCAGAAATAAAATAAAAACGCTTTGCAAGGCCTTCCAGACCCATGTTTCCAGCGCAGGTGTCCGCACCTCGCCTTCCTGACCCACTTCGCTGTGAGCTCTGCTGCAATGACGCCTCCCACTTTCACCATGCTCTTGTACCCTGCTAATATTTTTTAATTAATTCCCTATTTTTTACTTTAATGCATTTAAAAGAAAACTATATCATTACCCTAAATGGAAATTTGTATCTCTTGCTCTAAATTAAAGGTAATTATAAAAATAAATAAAATGAGAGCAATGTTATTAAATCCTGCTGAGCCCCGCCCGCAGCAGGCTCTGGCCTGAGGCTGCTCTCTCTTCCAGAGGGCCGGTGGAGGCAGAGGGCTGTCAGGGACACACTGGGGAGTGTCACAGGGAAGGTCTCTCACCCGTAATCCCGGTTACTTTATGTGGGGGTTCCTGCAACTCCGGAGGTTGCTGTGGACACCCCATGGCAGGCTTCTCCCTTGTCAGGGCAGCCCCTCCTAGAGCCAGTGCAGACATTCAGGCAGGTAAATAAGGATCTCCGTGAGAAGTTTGGAATAAATCAGAACCAATTCACCTTTCCTCCCCATTACAGAAAAAAATTTAATTTGAGTCCTGGCCTGTATGTCTCAGTTGGTTGGGCACCATCCCATGCACCAAAAGGTCACTGGTTCGATGCCCAGTCAGGGCACATGCCCAGGTTGCAGGCTTGATCCCCAGCAGGAGTGCATGCAGGAGGCAGCCCATTGATGTCCGTCTCTCACATCGATGCTTCTCTCTCTCCCCCTCTCCCTTCCTTACTCTCTAAAAATCAATAAACACATATTTTAAAAGAATTAAATTTGGAAACATACTGACTCCTCCCTTATCTGCCTCCTGGGCCCTCCCCACACCTGCCTTTGACCTTCATTCCCCAGAACCCATGGAACTCAGGGTCAGGGTCCTGCCCCATTTTCCAGGGAGGAGCGGGTGCCCTTGTCCCTCAGGGTCACAAAGGCCAGGTGGGCAAGTAGCCCTCGCTGCACTTCCCTGGGGACCTCATCGCCCAGGGAGGTGTTAAGAGAGCCCTGCTCCTTTTGAAGTTCACAGTAAAGAAGAGCCCTATCTGCTGCAAAAACCAACTTCAGCTCTCAAGTGAAGGAGAAATCATGAAATCAACCAAAAACCAAGCACACGGAACAGACAGCTTATATTCCCATGGCCAAGCTCTCTCCTCAGAGCCCGGCCTGAAATGGGTGCACAGCCGTTCCTCTGAGAGACAGAGGCTGAAAGCAGCAACATGGTCCTGAGACAGGATCCAGACACTGTTTGTTTTTCCCTTTCAAGAGAGAAATATTTCAAACATCAGTGAGATCTTTATAAGAACAACTAAAGAGATGGGATTTAGCTTCACAATAAGCCGCACTTTTCCCTCAAAGGGTGGAAAGGAGAATTTAGGATGCTTCTGAAAGAATTTCACTTTTCCTGACACTGCCTGAGCTGAGGCTTCCACGCCGGGGATTATCTGCACAGCCGCTCGCTGTAATTAACACACGGCAGCAGCCCCGCTCCCAGGAATGTATGTTCCTAAGACTTTGATGATGCTGGGAGATCCTGGGTCCACACTGCAGACTTTGAAGGCACTGCATAGGGTAGAGACACCTTAGATGAAACTGGAAATAACTCGGGTTTAATACGTCTCACAGGGAGGCTGGGTAAAGCGATCCGAGCGCACGGTGGGCCCGGGCGGGAAGGCTGGTCTGTGGGGCCTGCTGAGGAGACCCGGTCTCCGTGTTTTGAGATGATTCGGCCCCTGAGTGTCTTCTTGGGTCTCAAACATAAATGAGTTCCTTAAAGGGTTTAGTTAATTATTAAATGTGTGACATGCCCATGAGCACAAATGTTACCTTATTAAAAGCATTGGGCCCGATTCTGCTCCCAGCCACGTGCAAGCATTTCCCATGACGTCCTGCGAGTGCCCCATGCGGGTTGGCCCCGAGGCTGCCCACATGGCAGCCCGTGCCTGCACGTGCCAGGCTGTGACCCGTCCCGGACCCGTCTGCTCGGCCCCCAAAAGCAGTGTGCGCCTGGGGAGAACACTGTCCTCTCTCCTTTCCTTTCCTCTTCACTGAGGTCTTCAGGCCACCGAAGGCTTCTCAGACCCAGTGCCAGCTGCGAAAAGCCACATGCTCCAGAGAAGAGAAGAAACCACGCGGGGAGCAGACTGGCCCTGGAGCTTCATTTCAGAAAGGGTCCCCCTACCAGGAACCCTTCACAGATGTCAGAAATGATGACACAATATTCAAAAATCTATGCAATAAGCCAGGGAATGAAATCTATAGGATTATTTCGATAGATGTGGAAAAGGCTTCTAATGAGATTGGGTATCCATTTCTGATTTTTAGAAATATCCCCAGTAATAGAAAAACAAGACTATCCAAATATCTATGACAAAACAACTCAAAAAAAGCATGCCTCGTGGTGAAGCAGGCAGAGCATCGTCATCAGAATTAAAAACAAACTGAAGGTGTACAGATGCCACATCCCCACAGCTCTTAAATAGCATTATGGAAGCTCTAGCCAATCCAAATAACAAAGGAAATCACATGAGAACAATAAATATTGGAGACAGGAAAAACTTATCATAACTTTCCAAAGATATGTTTGACCATCTAGAAAACCCTACTGAATGTGAAAACCCAGAGTGGACATTTACACAAAACCGGCAGCAGGTCGTATGGAGGAGCACCCTGGGCAGGTGTCCCCGTCTCTGCCTCCCCGAAGCCCTGCCCACGGCACCCACGGCGTTTCCTCATCCAGGACAACCCCTAGTGCGTCAGAAAACCGGGAAGGGGTCATCAGCCAGCAGGCTGAGGCATTCCTGCAAGGTGGAGAACAGATGGAATCGACTGGCAGGAGCAGACCCAAAGCGCACCCCAAACCCACACCGGGACACCGGGAAAGAAATGAGCTGACTCAGGGCAACGCAGGGCTCTGATGAGGACAGTGGCAGGACCGGGCCTCACCCCGAGCCCAGCACCAACGCCAGCCTATCAGGACATACATCTCCTGGCCTGAAAACATCCTAGAGTGAGGACAGGCCCGCGACGAAGCAGAGAGGAGCCTAGGGTCACTTAGTCACTCCTGGTGGAGCGGACAAGGAAGGGAAGGGCAGCCCGGCAAGGAGGCAGGGCCCGTCCCCGCGGCCCGGGGAGCGGACGGGAGGGGACAGCAGGGGCGTCCCGGCGCCAGCACCCTGTATGGAGACTGAAGTCCCGTTGCCTTCCCACCCCTAAAGCACCCTTTCCACCCGCAGTGTAGCCGAGGGCGTGACAGACATACGGCCCGCGGAGGACGTATCCTGCTAATTCTCATAAATATAAGTGACAAAAAGCTCACCTGACACAAAAAAGGAAGACCAAGAGGAACCCATAAGAAACAAAAGTAATTCAGAAATATTGTAATAACTATGCATGGTGCCAGGTGGGTACTAGACTTATTGGGAGACCACTCAGCAAATTACACAAATGTCTAAGCCTATGCTGCAAAAACTAACAAAATAATACTGAATGCAACTGTAATAAAAAATATATAAATAAATTTTTAAAAAGTAATTTAAAGAACAGGAATAATTTAATTAAAAATTCTAATTTATATCTTTAGAAAAAAAATGAAAACATTGCATCCACTAAGAAAGAAATGACTGCTTAGAAACAGAGCAATCACAAAAGGAAAAAAAGAATGATGTTGGAAATTCGAATTTTGATGACATCTATTTTTAAAAAATCAACTGCAGATCTGAAAAACTGAATAGACACGTTCCAGACTAGATTTCTAACATGAAAGATAATGTTGAAAATAGCACAACAAAGAAATGAACAAATATATAAAATGAAAAGTGAAGGAGAAAAATTTAGAGACATGGAGGTACAATCCAAAAGGTCTAACATCCACTGAGTAGAAGTTCTGGACAGAAAATAAGCTAATAAAGGGTTAAGAAATGATGCTGATGAGTAGGAAAAGACAGTGTAGACTGAGAAAACTAAAAAGAGTTAAGCTTGACAGAATCTCTCAGGTACCAGAAATTTTCTGGGGGGGGGAAAGGATTTACATACTGTCACATTTAAAAGAAACTTCCAAACTCCAAGAAAAAGATAAAAATAAGTTTTAAAAAGAAAAAGAAAGAGCTTATCCACAAATTAGTGGGAATCAGTTGGTCATCAGACTTCTCAACAACAGTAGTGTCTCAAAACAATGAAGAAATATTGTCAAAGGGCCGGAGGAGGTTATTTCGAACACGGAATTCTGTATGTACCGTGATGTGCAAGATGAAGATAACACACTTTCAGACATGAAGGAACACAGGCTCTAGGAAAGAATTAATATAAGAGAGGAGAGAAATTTTAAAAATAGGGCTGAACCAAAAGTCAGTTAAAAGGTATATTTAAGTCTAAATAATGCATAATGAAAAAGGTTCTTTTTTTAAGTCTAGAATTAAAATCACAGATCTTTTTAGCATGGAAGGAAGAGGGGAAAGGGATGGGACAGGGACGGATGACAGGTAAGATAAAAGTGAGGGCATGCTAAGCTCCTTGTGGAAGGGAAGCTATGGACGCTCCCATGCGCATGTATACACACACAGGTTTATGCACATGTCAGAAATAACGTGTTGCCATTGTCTGACTTCATCCCAGGTATATAACTTCTAAATCAGAACAGAAAAACATGGAACCAAGAAAATTTGATCCATATAATAAAAGAGAGAAAGGAATAAATAAAACTTAATATAACTTGGTAAACAGAAAACATAAAATAAGATAGCCAGCATAAAACCTAACATGTGAGTAAACTTAATAAATGTTAATGGGTTAAAATCATGTATAAAAAAGACAGTATCAGCTATTGGATTTGGTTAGATCTTCTCATGAGAACCAGCTTACATATGAAGGTTGAAAACAGGAATGGAAAAGACACATATAAAACAAATAAAAGTAGATATTGCAACACTAGTATCAGAAAAAATATAATTTAAGGCAAAAACATTAAATAGGTAAAGAAAATTTTTATGCCCAAAAAAGGGGTGCAATCTCTCAAAAACTGCAAGAAACAGTCATAGTTATGAACTTCTGGGCACTTACCAAAGCTTTAAAATACACAACACAGAAACTGGAACAACGGAATGGAAACTAACAAACTTTAGAGGGAAATGTTAGCACATCTGCCCTTAAGTATCCATAAGGAAAGCTGACGTTAAAAATAAATTTAAAAATGAGAACACAGTGAGCACCAGGACTCCATACCCAACAAAACAAAACCTTGACAAACTCCCATGCTAAGCTCAGAGATGTTCGATGCGCGAGGCCACACATATGAAAATACCTCAATGAAGCTCCTGTTAGCCATATGTCCCAATTAAAAGTAAAAACTAAGTTATAGCAAAAAAATATTTCTAGGATGTGGCTAAATCAATACCCCACAAAAATTTGTAACAAATGTAATGACTAGAAAGTGAAAAGAATTGAAAACAAATGGACTAAACCTTCAATTCAAGAAGCTGGGGGGGGGGGGGGAGGAAAAATAAACCCAAAGAAAGTAGAAGAAAGAGATTAATAAAAATTACAACAGAAATTAATTAGACAGAACACGCTCCTCTCCCCACCCTCCAGGAGAGGGAAAAAAGACTCACTAAAAGTTGGTTCTTTGAAAATACCAAGAAAATAAACTTGGCCGTATGGATAAGAATAAAGAGAGAAAATACCAAAAAAAATACATCAGGACTGAGGAAGGGAAATAAATTCAGATACAAAGGAGGCTTAAAAATTATAATAAAATACAAAAACAACTTTATCCCATTAAAAATCTATTTTAAAAAAATGGACGATTATGTAAAAAACTGATCAGCTATGACTCAGTGAGAAGTTAAATACCTGAATACAATAATAACCATAGCAGAAATTTAAAAAACAATGAACAGTGACATTGGAAAGAAATAAAAAGGGGCTGGCCGGGCGTGGCTCAGCGGTTGAGCATCGACCTAGGATCCAGGTGATCGGGGTTCGATTCCCGGTCAGGGCACATGCCCGGGTTGCGGGCTCGATCAATGACTCTCTCATCATTGATGTTTCTATCTCTCTCTCTCTCCCCTTCTTCTCTCTGAAATCAATAAAGATATAAAAATTTAAAAAAATAAATAAATTTAAAAAAAATAATAAAGAAAGAAATAAAAAGGGCCCAGTCAGTTTTATGCTTATCATTTACTAGGCCTTCAATGGACTGGATTATCTCTACATTTATAAACAAAGCCAGAATACAGAAAAACAGCAAACTCCCCATTGCATTCTCCACACTAGGGCAGTGCTATAGATAAGTATAGAAGAAAAACGGGAAGGGGAGAGAAAGAGGAGGGGGGAGGGGGCGGGGAGGGAGGGGAGGGGGAGGGGGGGTAGAGGGAGGGGAGGGTGGGGGGGAGGGGAGGTAGAGGGAGGGGAGGGGAGGTGGGGGAGGGGAAGGGAGGGAGAAGGGAAGTTGGGGGAGGGGAGGGGAGGGGAGGTAGAGGGAGGGGAGGGTGGGGGAGGGTGGGGGAGGGGAGGTGGGGGAGGGGAAGGGAGGGAGAAGGGAAGTTGGGGGAGGGGAGGGGAGGGGAGGGGGAGGGGAAGAGGAGGATGACTAGAAGGGGAGAAACAAGATCTGTTCCTGCTACCACCACCACCCATAGAAGCTCACTTACAAACATCAATGTAAATATGCTAAAGAAAATACTAGTGAAGTGAACCTTGCAGCTTAGGAACAACATAATAATTCCCCAACAAACAACTAGGGTTGACCCCAATATTTCAAGACTCATTCACCAACAGGAAACCTAGGAATTCACCATATTAATATCCTATAGAATAACTGTATTACATCAACAATGTCCCAAAGGCTCTTGATAAAACTCAGAGTTCCTTCCTAATTTATTAAAAGATGAATGTTCTACCTCATGCGTCCTGTTTGATGGCAAAATACTGGAAGGTTTCTGTTAGCTGGCAACAAGATGCTCTGTCCTGGAAATCACAGCCAATGGAAACAATGTGGCTTTTCAAAGGGGAAAAGAAAACATGAGATGCATTGATTGACAAGGAACAGACAAAATTGTCAATATTAGCAGCTAATAATGACTGTATGTACAAAATCCAAAGAAGAAAGTATAAAACTATTGGTGTTAATAAATGTGCAGTAAGATGTCAAAGATAAATCAATATACTGGAACTGATTGTTTCTTATACTCTTTAAACCAAGTATAAATTACCAGAGGACATTTTAAACACCAAGAAAATAAGTGTGGTAAAAAATAGGCAAGACCTACATGAAGTAAAACATGAAACTTGATGAAAAGGCATAAAATAAGCCCTGAAAAATGAAGAGATATACTATGTTTGTGGACAGAAAGGTGATGTGGCAACATGTAGATTTTATGCAATTAATCTACAAATCCAAGTCAAATTGCTGATAGGAATATCTATCAAACTTAGCACAAGAAATCTGGAAAATGTGACAAAAGTAAATTCTAAGAAAGGGGGAATGAGAAGGGATATACATTTTCAAAACAAAATAGAGTAGAACTACAGTAACCGAGATAGTGTGGTGGCATATGGGAGAAGGTAAGGAAGTCAGTGCTCCAGGCAGAGCACACGCAAGACACACGGCAAAGGCGGCGCTTCGGCAAGTCAGTGAAGTGAGAGACTCATCAGTAAATGCATCGCGACAATGGGCTGTTATTTAAACAAATACTTCATGTGAAATACTTTATACAAAACACTTCAGATAAAAATACTTTTAAAGCTAAGAAATCATCAATTAAAACAGGAGAATTTTTTCTTAATTTTCAGTAAAGGACTCAAAAGATATAATTCCTTAAAATCTTTCTGCCAAGCATGTACACACGAAATACGGGTATTGGTTTAAAAAGACCTCCTTTATCTCATTAAGGCAAAGAACAAATGATATGATAAAATGTACAAACACATAAAGAAAGTCACAGAAACAGCAAGTGTATCTTTATAAAAATGCTAAGGGAAATTCATATAAAATTAAAATATTTTTGTGCATCAGACTGGCAGAAACTAGAGCTCATAAGCACACACAGTTGGCCAGCATGGAGAAGCTGACCGCGCTCACGCACAACCGGGAAATGGGCGCTGGTGCCCGCTTTTAGGCACCAGCCGTGAGAACTGCAACTGCCACCCGCCGCCTGACAGTGTGGCACCCGTACTATGAATAATCACAGTTGCATGTTGCGGGGTGGTCACGCAGCCTTCTAACCCGTGAAAGGATGGGAAGGGCACAGGCATCAACCTGTGGGAAATATCTTAAGTAAGTTCACAAACTTGTCATGGAACCTAGCTGAAGTTTAAGAGAATTGAATAGATCTCTATATTCTTTTTTTTTAAAATATATCTTTATTGATTTCAGAGAGAGGGAGAGAGAGAGAGAGAGAGAAACATCAACGATGGGAGAGCCGTCATGGATCGGCTGCCTCCTGCACGCCTCGGATGGGGACGGGGCCCGCAACCCGGGCATGTGCCCGGACTGGGATCGAACCGCAACCCCCAGTCTTAGGCCACCGCTCAGCCGCTGAGTCAAAAAGAAAATAAAGAGAAAGAGCTCATGGACATGGGCGACAGTGTGGTGATTGCAGGGGACGGGGTGGGTGGAGCTGGGAGAGGTAAGGGGGGATAAATGGTGATGGAAAACAATAAAATAAAAACTTTTTTTAATTTACAAAAAGACTTCTGTCTTTTATTCTATATTCTCTAAAATGACTTTCTAAACGTTTTATTTATATAAAACCAAAACAAAATAGTTTTCCCATATATTTTATATAGCAGTTGAAAAACATAATTTTAAAGTCTCATTCATACAGCAAATCATGAATATATATATACATACATATATATATATAAAATGCATGAAGATAAAATTTTGCCCTAATAATATAAAACCAAATAAATACTCAATGGGTTAAAGATGTATATTTTAAAAAAGGACCATAAATACCTATGAAGGTGAATTTAGGACTATATTAATATAACAATAGGGTAGGAAATTATTTTCAAAGCATGACACCAAAGACAGCAAAAGAATAGATTAAAAGATTTGATCACTAAATCCCTTTATCTCATTAAAAAATGCCATGTACAAAATTAAAAGGCAAGTGAGAAACTTGGAAGACACAGTTACAAGATATGCAGAAGACAAAGGCTAATATCTGTGCTGCAGGAAGAGACCCTACAATTCAAAAAAAACATTCAAATACCCACAGGAAAGCACAGAGAAGGCTGTAAAGGCATAGACAGGTGGCTCAGCAAAGAGCTACGGACATTCCACGGACATAGAGGTAGGTAATGTATGGAAACAGGTGATGGATAAAGACACATAGAGAGAAAGATTAATAACTACATAAAATATAGATATATGTGTATATTAAGCTCAAGAAACGAAAAGTAAAATGAGATGCTGTGCATATCAAATTAACATTACTTTGTAAAATAATACTAAGTATTGGCAGGATATAAGAAAAAGGGCACTGTTATAATTTGTGTGTGTTGGGGGGCAGGTAATAATTTGACATAACATGCCCAAAGGGCAGGGCAATTTGGCAACAGGTAGTCAAATCTTTAAATGTGCATTCCCTTTAACTCCACAACCCCACATCTAGCTATCAAACCTAAGGAAATGATTAAGAATGTGTACAAAGATTTATCTAAAATTATGTTCATCAAAATGTTGTTTATTAGAGGGCAACTAGATTGTCCTTCTTTTTTGCCAACTGCCAAGGGAGGGAGAGAACAGGATGGGGGACCAGGGACTCAAAGGAGAAAATTACACAGGATGCCTCCCAAGGATGATTGCATTAGGAAACAGAGCTCTGCAAGATTAGGAGGGCTTGAGGTACCCTTTCAGCAGAACAAGGTATAAAAATTATGCCAGCAAGAGAATTTGAATCTCATAGACCTGCCGCAGGCTGTTGACAGGACATAAACTCTCCATGTTCAAAACCTCTGAGTTTTATATAATTTGTTCACTCATTCATCTACTCAACCAATATTTATTGAGCAAGTACTCTAAGCTAGACAACATTCTAGATACCAGAGATGGACGGATAGAAAGATATTGATAAATGGACAGATGGATGGATGGAGTGGATAGATGATGGATGGATGGATGGATGGATGGATGGATGGATGGATGGATCATGAATGGATAATGAGTGGATGGATGGATGGATGGATGGATGGATGGATGGATGGATGGATGGGGTGGATAGATGATGGATGATGGATGATGGATGGATGAATGGATGGATGGATGGATGGATGATGAATGGATAATGAGTGGATGGATGGATGATGGATAATGAGTAGATGGATGGATGGATGGATGGATGGATGGATGGATGGATGGATGATGGATGGATGGATGATGGATGGATGGATGATGAATGGATAATGAGTGGATGGATGGAAGGGTAAATAATGGATGGCTGATGCATGGATGGATGAATGGGTGGGTGGGTGAGTGGGTAGATAAATGGATGAGTGGATGGATGGATGGATAGGTGGATGGATGGATAACTAATTAATAACAAAGAAAACCAAAGCATGTTATAACTCAGATGCATGTCCACCATAAGGTCCTTCCTTCTTTCCTTACTCCTACCTCTCCAGCATCCTTCTCAGCTGCTGAAATTGGAAAAGGCCACAGCCTGGAATACCAGAGGGAAGTGTTTAAAAGGATGAGGTGTGGTGGTGTCAGGATAGGAGGCAGCAGAGAAGGGGGACCTGGGCTCTCGTGGGCACACTCTTAAGTGGATACCATGCACCCATCAAAAATGGTGCAGCCCTGGCCCAGTGGCTCAGTTGGTTGGAGCATTGTCCCATACCCCCAAAGGTTGTGGGTTTGATTTCCAGTCAGGGCACAAACCTAGGTTACAGTTTTAGTACCTGATCAGGGTGCATATAGGAGAAAACCAATCCATGCTCTCTCTCTCTTTCCCCCCACTTCAAATCAATATAAACATATCCTCGGGTGAGGAGTTGAAAACTGGTGCAAAAGAATATTGAACACCCATTGGGGACACCCAGAAAGTCAGGCCAATGAAGACCTTGAGAGGCTGGTTAGCCCAGGGTGCATCACCTAGATTTTCCCCCACTTCCACATGGCCTGTGTGGTTTGCATGCAATCACTGGAAACCTAAAGTGAAGACCAGACTGAAGGTCCTCCAAACCTCTGTGCACACATGTGTGTGCACCTGCATCTCCCACGCACAGGAGGAGGGATGCAGTCCACCTCCGACACAGCCCACCTCCGACACAGCTCACCTCTGACACAGGCCACCTCCGACACAGCTCACCTCTGACACAGCCCACCTCCGACACAGCCCACCTCTGACACAGCCCGCCTCTGACACAGCCCACCTCCGACACAGGCCACCTCTGACACAGCCCGTCTCCGACACAGCCCGCCTCCGACACAGGCCACCTCCGACACAGCCCACCTCCGGTTCAAAGGCATGCACTTGGGACCCCTTCAGGGCTGCTGACGAGTCTGCCAAAGCAGGCATTAGAGTGCCCCCAGTTAGAGAACAGTGCCACCGATTCCGTGATGGTCACTTTGCTTACCAAAAGGAGAACCCTGGCCACCTTCTGAGAGCCAGAGGGGAGGAGCTGGTCCCCACATCAAAGGTGAAATAAAAATGAAAACCATCTAAATGCTCACCCACTGCACTCAAATAAATAAGTCATGGTAGAATTAAGCAGCCATTTCTGCCGTCATCAGGAGGGTGCAGAGGAAGACATGAAATGGGTCACGGATTAAAAAATGGTACAGGAAACACAGACCCACAACACCACCAGCAAAAGGCGACACCTACACAAAACGGACGGAAGGATGCACACAGTCCACCTGGTGCTCACTAAGGAAGGCCATTCCCTCCCTGGAGTTCATTTCCGCTTGTTGATTTCTCAGAACAAGCTGGTGTGTGATGGGGAGAAACTCAGGGAAATGTGTACAGAACTGAAAAGGAAGAAAGCTCTCTGTGGGCTCTGGCACACAGGCCCCGTGCATCCACCTGTGGGTCACACAGGACGTGCGAGGCCAGGAGAGCCCAGCTGTCAGCGGATTCCCTGGCTCCAGGGCTCTTTCTCCAGCACCTGCTGTGTCCCAGGTGACAAGTGAGCCAAGGGACAGGCACAGGGGATGCAGCAACGTCTGCAAAAGTCAAATCCCTTCTCTACAGGAAACGGGCAGGGTCTGAGGGGGCCCACAGCACAGCTCACGGGGTCTTCTCCACCTTCTCGCCTGGGCTGCCTGTCCCTCTAGATTGTTTAGAAGGCACCTGTCTTTCAAGGCTTCTCTCCATGAGGAACTTCTATACCACTGCAATTTATGGGGAAACACCAACCCGCTGTGCTGGTCCTTGGTTTTAATGAGCACGTTCACTACAGAAACCTGGTTCGCTGCGGGCAGTCCTTCATCAGAGCTGGGGACACTGTGGCAGGCGAGCAGCCAGGCTGGCCCTGGACACAGCTCAGTCCTTAAAGCAGAAGCTGGCAGACAGTGCGAGGGCGTGCAAACAGCTGGGGGCTGGCCCCATCCCCACAGACGGCTCAAGCTCCCCCAACCCTCAGAGGTAAAAATGTGCACTCCTCTCTCAGCACCCCACAAAGTGTCCTTCCCCAGGAGCAGCAACAGCGTCTATTGCATCCTCCCACCGGCTCAGGCCCAGAGCAAAGGGGCTCAGGTTGCAGAACACGCCTTGCGAGAGGCCGCCCACCTCCACCGCCCAAGGACAACTATGACTCGTGCCTCCGCCCCTGTCCTGATGCCACAGCCACTGGAGACCCGCCTGCCTCCCACTCTCCCTGGGTTGTTTCCTTTCAGGCACTCATCTCGGCTGACCAGCTGAGCGCCTCCTAAGGTTGTAAGTCCATGTGTTGGCAATGCTTGCACCCCTCTCTGTGCCCTCACCTGGAACCGGTTTATCCCCCAGCAAGTTCTCAGCAACTCCTGAGGCTCAGGCAGACTCTCCAGGTGCTGACTAAAGGGCCACCTCTCAGAGGGCGTCCACCCATCGACCAAGCGGTGGTGCCAACTTCCACCAGGCAGAGCGCACGGGTGGGGAGCACCTGGGGTGCACCTGCTGGTGGTGCTGCTCCTGCACACCTGCCTTCTAGGTGAGCACGCCACGGCCGCGAGCAGACCCCAGGAGGAAGGCTGGCCGGAGGCCCGAGAAAGAAGCTCAGTCCTGGACGACTCAGTTCATCAGGCCTTCCAGCTGAAGTCAGGAGCTTGCACCTGGTCCCCTGAGTGTGTTCAGTCCCACAACCCACGAGCGCACATTAGGGGGACTCCAGGCTTAGGGAGCAGTGACGGGGACAGCAGAGAGGGCAACTGCCAACACTCCTGCGCATGTAATGCTGCCCTGAGTGCCTCCACTTAATTCTCACGACAGCTCTGTGATTTACTATTATCACACCCGTTTCACAATTGAGGACGCTCAGGCATGGAGAGGTAAGGTCACCCACCCAGAGTTCCCTGTCTGGTAACTTGTATTGCTGACACTGCCTCCATGTCCATGCATCTACCCACGAAACCACCGTGGCCTCCAGTGGCCCTGCAGCCGAGGAAGCTGGGAGTTCAGGGACACCAGAGTGGAGGAAACCAGGTGCCCCTGCAGCCTGCCTCCAGGGATTCTCCTGGGCTTGCCTCCTCATGTCTCCAGGCAGTCTGAGCTCCCTAACCAGACCAGGGTCCCAGAGGGCAGGCGGCCTCCTGTGTGTCCAGCCCCGGTCCCTCCGTGGGGCAACGCTGGCCTGAAGGCCATTCCCCACGCCGCCTTCCTCTGCAGGACTAGCAGCAGGGAACGTGGGGAGAACAAGTGGTGCCTTGTGGTAAGGAGATGGCCGGCAGAGAGGATCGAGTTGCCTGCATTTACTCTTCAATTCCCATGAGTTTTGCAGCCAAGAGGAGATTCCGTTTTGGTGACTCAGCGGATGTTTACTGAGAGCCTACTATGTGACCGTCCCGTCCCTGGAGGCAGCAGCAGGCTCCTGTCAAAGCCCAAAGCCCAGTGCAGAGCCTGCTGCCAGGAGAGCCCCAAGCTGGGGACGCTCAGAGCAGCTGCACCAGAACCAGGGGGCCCTGGTCATAGGAGGGCAGCCAAGCTCAGTGGCCGATGAGGCTGCAGAAGGCGGCAAGGGGTGCCCCGGGCACCACTGTACGCGAGGCGTGTGTGCCCTGAGCTCCGACTAAGTGGGCGACATGACCCACTGGAGCGCACGGGCACGGGCCCCGCCCGGCCTGACTGAAGACAGTCCTATCTGCCCAAACTTCGGAACCAGGAAAAACTGAGAAACTCACTCTCACTCAGCCTTTGACCTTTGGCTCTCACGCTGCTTCTTTCTGACTTTGGGGGCAAGAGTTTGTATTTTCAAAGGGCAGCCTTGTCCTCTTTGCACATTTTCACAGAATGACATAAAGAGGCAACTTCTACAAAACAGGGCGAGGCAGGCCCCGCGGGCCCTGTGAGTGGGCCCGGCTGCCCGCGGCGATCGCTCCTCCAGCATCCGCAAGGCCCACGCGGCGAAGCCTCAGGCCCGGGACCCACAGCTTGTTCTTGGTGCCATTTCAAGCCACTGCCCGGAGCCCCTAGGAGTGTGGCTGGCAGTGGAGGGGCGGGCTCTGCACACGAAGCCCTGTCCTGGCCCCCACTCTCCCACCAGGTGCCAGGGGCTGACAACTCCCCACGTGGACTGTCGCTCCCCAACCACAGCAGGAGGCTGCGTGGCAGGCTTTGGGTTGGGCTTCACACCCTCCCACTCAGTCTCCAGGAGGGTAAGTCAGTTAAATCAAATTTTTAAAAATAAAATTTTTTCATTTTCAAAAATTAAAAATAACACTTTTTTTCCAGGAAGTGGTCAGGCTGGGGAAACCATCTGACACGGTCTGCTTTGGGGAAAGCACTCTCCACGTCCACCCACCTGGGCTCGGGCCCTGCCCTGGCTCCTGCGGACAGGGAAGGAGGGCCGGCAGGAGCCAGGGCAGCTTGTTCCAGGGAGCCCGTCCCCACTCTGTGGGGTGAGCCCGTCCCCACTCTGTCGGGTGAGCTTGTCCCCACTCTCTGTAGGATGAGAGCCCGTCCCCACTCTCTGTGGGGTGAGCCCGTCCCCACTCTCTGTGGGGTGAGCCCGTCCCCACTCTCTGTAGGATGAGAGCCCGTCCCCACTCTCTGTGGGGTGAGCCTGTCCCCACTCTGTCGGGTGAGCCCGTCCCCTCTCTGTGGGGTGAGCCCGTCCCCTCTCTGTGGGGTGAGCCCGTCCCCTCTCTGTGGGGTGAGCCCGTCCCCACTCTGTGGGGTGAGCCCGTCCCCACTCTCTGTGGGGTGAGCCCGTCCCCACTCTGTCGGGTGAGCCCGTCCCCACTCTGTGGGGTGAGCCCGTCCCCACTCTCTGTGGGGTGAGCCCGTCCCCACTCTCTGTAGGATGAGAGCCCGTCCCCACTCTCTGTGGGGTGAGCCCATCCCCACTCTCTGTAGGATGAGAGCCCGTCCCCACTCTCTGTGGGGTGAGCCCATCCCCACTCTGTCGGGTGAGCCCGTCCCCTCTCTGTGGGGTGAGCCCGTCCCCTCTCTGTGGGGTGAGCCCGTCCCCACTCTGTGGGGTGAGCCCGTCCCCACTCTCTGTGGGGTGAGCCTGTCCCCACTCTGTCGGGTGAGCCCGTCCCCACTCTGTGGGGTGAGCCCGTCCCCACTCTCTGTGGGGTGAGCCCGTCCCCACTCTCTGTAGGATGAGAGCCCGTCCCCACTCTCTGTGGGGTGAGCCCGTCCCCACTCTCTATAGGATGAGAGCCCGTCCCCACTCTCTCTGGGGTGAGCCCGTCCCCACTCTCTGTGGGGTGAGCCCGTCCCCACTCTCTATAGGATGAGAGCCCGTCCCCACTCTCTCTGGGGTGAGCCCGTCCCCACTCTCTGTGGGGTGAGCCCGTCCCCTCTCTGTGGGGTGAGCCCGTCCCCACTCTGTGGGGTGAGCCCGTCTCCACTCTGTGGGGTGAGCCCGTCCCCACTCTCTCTGGGGTGAGCCCGTCCCCACTCTCTGTGGGGTGAGCCCGTCCCCACTCTCTGTGGGGTGAGCCCGTCCCCACTCTCTCTGGGGTGAGCCCGTCCCCACTCTCTCTGGGGTGAGCCCGTCCCCTCTCTGTGGGGTGAGCCCGTCCCCACTCTGTGGGGTGAGCCCGTCCCCACTCTCTGTCGGGTGAGCGCCGCTTTCTCGTAAAGGCTAAAACGAATATTCTTGCAGCGATTCCAGAGCTGCCTTAGAAGTATTATGCCGTTACAGATTTCAAAAGGTTAGCTTCAATGAGCCCGACATCAGTATAACCCAAAATAACCCATTCAAGAGAAAGTAAGAAATAATTGCTGTTTTCTCTCTCTCCCTCCGCTCGTGGTAATGATTTTGCATAACAGATTGAACGGAGAGCTGTTGTGACAGGTGGTAGAATCCAGCTAGTAAGCACCGAGACAGGGTTCAATTTAGTTTGTGAATCCTTTAATTGTTGTGCAGCTAATTAAGGAAGGTTCTTTACACTCGCGAGTGTTTACCGTCGCTGGTATGCATACATGAAAAATTAAACTGTGCCTTCCAGGGCTGAGAACTATGGAAAAATCATGGCTGAGGCTGCAACATGCTTCCCCGCTCAAAATAGCTGCTTTTCACAATCGGAATTTGTAAAACTTTTTGCTAAGCAAATATAGAGCTAATTAGAAGTGTTCGTTGGACCAATTAACATTTAAATAAATAAGCCATATTGCACATTTCACAGTCTTTATTTAATGATGCTTCTAACTCTTTCGAAAGATTCTCTTAAGTACAAATAAGTTGTCATAAAAATGAAAGATAAAAGCAGCCCCATAACAATATATGCTCCTTTCCTCCTTTTGCCTTGAAGTCCTTTTACTAACACTCATACCTATTGTTGAAGCAGAGAGGGAAGAAGAACCGCACACCTACCGCCCACGGAGCCAGCATTTCCTCTCATCTCCTCTGGCTACCTTTCCCCTTCTTTGAATAGAAACAGGAAAACATATTTTATTACTATTTAAATTGTTATGATAATTCTGTTTACTTACGGTTTTTACCCCATGATAGAAAAATCTATTTTAGAAAATCCCATTTAATCTGAAAACATGCAAAGGCAAGGAAAGGAAGGAACACAAGAGCGAAACCAGCCGTGTCTGGGGGCGCAGCCAAGACAGCAGTTTGGAGGGTCCCTCTCACATGCTCATGTACAGAGTGAACCTCAGGGGGGCTGCACCTAGTCCTGGGGCCACATCTGCTCTGGGTGGAGGCCAGAGGCACTGGGTGGGGAGCCTCACGGGACCCTGGGGTCCTTTCTTATCCTCAAAGACCAACGTACACAGATCAGTGACAGAACAGAGAGCCCAGAGCAGCCCCAGCATTTTGCATTTTGATGAAGATGCGGAAGCATTTCATGGAGGAAGGAGAGCTTTTTGAACAAATGGTGCTGGAGCAATTGGACATCCACAAGCAAGAAAACGAACGTTGATCTAAACCTTGCATCTCACACAAAATTAACTCAAAATGTACCACAGATCTCAATGTAAAACACAAAAGTACAGAACTTCTAGAAGAAAATGATCTGGACCTCGGTCTTGCTCTCAGCATGACACTAAAAACATGATCCTTCAAGGGTAGAATTGATCAACTGGATCCCATCAAAATTAAAAATTGTGCTCTGCAGAAAACCCTGCAGAGGCAGATAAAAAGACAAGCTACAGACTGAGAGTGAACACTTGCAAGCCATACACCTAACAAAGGACTCATCTGATATACATATATATATGTGTATATATATATGTGTGTGTGTGTGTGTGTGTGTGTGTGTGTGGGTGTGTGTATATATATATATATATATATATATATATACATAAAGATCTCTCAAAACTCAAGAGTAAAAACAAGTAATATAATCCAAAAATGGGCAAAAGACACAAGCAGACATTTCACCAAAAAGGTTTAAGGACAGCAATGTGCGTGGGAGCGGCGCTCCCATCACCAGCCCCCAGAGAGTACAGACTGAACCACGAGGACAAACGATGCCTCACCCACCACAGAGCTACAACAAAAATAGTGACAAGACCAAGTGCTGGCCAGGCTGCAGAGACTGACTCTCTTCTACACCAGGTCCCAGTGCCAAATGGTGCAGCCACTTTGGAAGACAGTCTGGTGGTTTCTCACAGGATAAAACACACACCACATGACCCAGCGATCGCGCTTCAGAGCATTTATCTCAGAGGAACAAAACCCTATTTCCACACAGAAACCTCGTGCATAGCAGCTGTGTGTGTACCAGCCAAAAGCTGCAAACGCAAAGGATGTCCCACGATAGGTAATGTTAAACTGGTCCATCCAGACCGTCCAGTGCTACCCAGTGATAAAAACGAATGGGCCTCGATGCACACAGACACCTGGCTGGACCTCAGGGCCGTTTGCTGAGAAACAAAAGCCAATGTCAAAAGGTCATGAGTCCAGTGATTCCATTTCTGCAACACTGTCAAACTGACAAAATCCTGAAGACGAGCACAGACTGGCATTTCTCAGGCGCAGGGTCTGGCTACGTGTAAAGGGGCAGTGGGAGTGACATCCTTGTGCTGATGGGACAGTTCTAGACCTTCACTGAGGCGATGGCTACAGAAACTAGAGATGTGATCACCAGACATAGAGCTATGGGCACGCTGTGGCCATATCAATGGCCAGTCACAGGCACACCCCTGCTGGGAGGCATTTCATCGCCGCCGAGACAGAGGTCCATGTCAGAAAGAGCTTGGGGCTGGGATCCGACCACCAGCATCGCCGAGGGGAGCAGAGGGTCCTAGGAGGGAGACCAACGCGTCCTGGGTAACCTGGGCCGTCTTCCTGCAGGAGGACCTCCTGGCCAGGCACTGTGCTCGGGGTCAACCTTCCACAGCCCCCATGGGCCGGGGTGTCCACAGGAGACACGACCCACCCATCCCAAACCAAACGTGCATCTGGGGAGATTGCAAAGTGACGCAGTGCTGCTATTCTGTGTTAGCTGCTTAACCTACCCTCCTAGTTTCCAAGGTGACACTTGCTGAGTTTTTAGACTGTATGATAGGAAGGTCATAAAGTAACTATCCCATGTTCATTCCTTTGAAAAAATCATTTTTATTGGTACCAGACCACAGGGGGCATGAAAATTGGCCCCAGGGAAGGTTCACCTAAGGTCTGCCCCTGCACCCAGCAGCGGGCGGAGACTGGGACTCATTGGGTTCAGTGGCACGCAGCGCGCCGATGGGAGCGTGCTGACCGTGCCACGCTCCCCCCACGGCGCCTGCCTGTGCTCCCCTATTTCCAGGGCAGCAGAGCTCGTGTGCTGAGAGCCAGGCGTGCGCCTCCAAAGCCAGCCCTCTCCTTGGAGTTGCAGGGCCTGTCCGCACTGTGCTTGGGGGCAGGCTGCCCGGGAGGGGAGCAGCCCGCACGCGCTTTCCAGCCTGTGTCCGCGACCCGCCCCCCAACATGGGAGAAGGACATGTTCCTGTTGCCCTCTCCTGGTGGGGCGGGTGTGGTGGCGATGGGGCACGGGGAGGACCCTGCAGAAGGCACTCCCTCAGGTGCGTGGAGCCGGCGGAAGAGATATGCCTGGGCGGGTCAGACACCCAGGGGTGCGTGCTGGGGGACAGGGAGGTAGCAGAGAAGGTGGAGTGGGGAGACGGTTAAGGAAATGAGCGTTTGCAAATGCAAATCTGCTAATTACACACCCCACACACCTATTGGTAGGTAGACACCTAACTACCTATTTGCACACACCATTAGCCAATTTATAAGGGTCCGTAATAGATGAGTGAGCAATTGGTGGGAACACCTGTTAGACGAACCTCAGAAAATATAAGTAATCCTCTCATACACAAAGGAGGAAATTAAAGCCCTCTAAGGAAAGATGGTGGCCCAACAATTGGATGGCTATCCAGGGATGTCTGGTGCCTGAAGACCCCGCCATAGGCACCGGCCTCCAGGCCCGTCACCTGGTGGAGCCTGCTGCTTCCCATCTGCATACCCCGCCCGCCCTGCCCTCCATCCTGCCCCCATCCCCGGCTGCCTCTCCTGGTCGATTCCTCCTCAGCCTCTGCCTCTGAACCAAACTTCCCTCCCAACATGTGGTTCCCATCAGCTTCCTCTCCCTGTCCCCCAGCATTGCCCCATCCAGACCACCACCACACACCCAGGTTTCCACTGGCTTCCCTGCTTCCAGCCTGCCCATGCGACCCCTTAAACAACTCTGCACATAAAATAACAGCCACCCGTTGCTTTCCAGGTACAAACTAAAATCCTCAACATGTCCATAGGCCTACATGGTCTTGCCTCCACCTCTCTTTCTAGCCCAGCTCCCAACTTCCCCTCACTCTCTGCTCCCAGTCCCATTGCCCACCTTTCAGTCTTCAGATTCCCCAAGTTCCCTCTGCCACAGGCCCTTTGCACATGCTGCTTCATCTGCCTGGAATACTCCTCCCTGCGCTGTGCCTATTTAACCCCTGCCAAAGACTGCTGGGCTTGCCCTTGACTAGATCCAGGTCTTTGCACAAGAGGTCCGAGAGCTCCAGACACCCCTCCCCCTTAAAGCACTTATCAGAGTTGTGACTTTGCCTTTGTTAGTGTGATTTTTGGTGAATATTTGCCCCTCCCTCTAGACTGTAAGCCCTGGTAAGGCGGGATGAAGTCTATTTCTGCTCATCAACACATCTGCAGTGCATGGCAGGTCTCCAATAAAAGCTTTGGGTCTGAGTGCATTGCCAAGTGGGTACATGAATGGATGGATAGGTGAACGAATGAATTAGACCCTGTTCCTTGGCGCCTTTGCTTGTGCTCCTCAGGTACCAACTGCACATTCCCATGGCTTCCTCTCTAATAAACAGCCACCTGAGTGAGTGCAACCTGGGTCTAGGGGTGAAGTTCGGTGTATGGCTGTTGAATGAATGAGTGAATGGTGAACTGTATGACCCTCAGAACTGCACCTACACTGGACATGACTCCCTCATCCACAGACTCCCCAGGGACAGCTTCCCATAGTGGCTGTCATGTACATTTGTTGACTAGCTCCATGAGTTAGTGCTGTCACATTGTGCCACACAGCCACTATGAGAGGGGTCTCGGCAGTGCCACAGGGCACTGAGCATTCACTTGGCTCGCTCAGCTGACGCAGAGGTTGTATCTGAAGCTACCAAGCACTTTAAAAATTAAGTGGGCACGCACCCTGTTATATTTTGATCTAACGCACTAATTTTTGGGACAGAGAAATAGAGTTAATTACTATTTGTACACAGTTCTCTCTTTCCTTCTACTGCAATGTAATGTGACGTAGTCCAATAAAGAAGTTACTCTGTGCAATTTTCATCTCTAGAAATGAAACAGCACTCACAAGGCTTTGTCTGGGAGTTTAATTTTAGCTCGCCTACAAGCAGTTATCCCGGGTCCTGGTAAGAACAGAGACACCCTGGAAGCCTGAGGACTTACACAGGGAGGCTCAGAGCCTTGGCTCCAGGCGAGGAGGTGCGAGTGGGGAGGGGCGGCCGGGGACCACAGGACTGTGCTCTGGAAGCCCTGGCAGGATGAGGGCCGGGATTTATATCCTAGGCCTCCCAGCCCTTTCCTGCTCCCCTCAACGTGGGGCCTCCCACTGTGTCCAAACGGGTGTGACCTTGTTAAGGCTCAATTTTGTGGTCTCCTTAATGAAATCCCTGTGGTGGCTGCTTCTACCCCTCCTTTATATTTTAGATTTAACCACAAAATCTTTCTGCCCCTACCTCCCAGCCCCCGTGGATTTGTGGTTTCCTTCTGGTTTCCCTGCGAATTCTGGATGACACCCATTGGGGCCCGGGATCCCCAAGGGTGGGCTGGGATTTCAGAGAGCACAGGCGGGCAGGGCTGAACCTGCTGCGACTGTGGAAGTGGAGACGCCCCTTCCCACCCCCCAGTCAAGGAGCCTGAGCTGGGGACCCATGCTGGGACCTACACACCGCTAGGCTCTCCTGGGACCCATGATTTGGGGAAATCTTTAATCAAGTAGAGGCTAGAAAGAGAACATGGGGTGTAGACAATATGCCAAGTCAGCTAAATTAGTACTGATTTGTCCCAGGCACAATTACAAGGTGTGAGGTGACAATTACCCTCCAAGGTGGCTCTCGAAGGGGTGGCGGAGCTGATCAGAACACGGGAAAGTTTGGCAGAAGAGTCGTTTCTAAGTCGATTAGATACGTCTCTTCTTCCTCTGAGTTCCTTTACCTTTCTTTCTCTCTCTCGATCTTTCTCAGGTCTGTCCTGAGCTCCATCATTCTTTACAATTAAACACCGAGACAAGCCACACCCCGAACACAATCACCTCCATGTCCTGGAAGATATGTGGGGGGCTCCTCTGTGCCCAGGGAGCAGAGGTGGGGGACACTCCATGGCCAAGGGTTTAGGAAATCCTTGGGGGCAGAATGGCAGGGACAGGGCTGTCAGAGCAGGGACTCTGACCACTTAGAGCCTCCTGTCCAGGCAGGTGCAGTAGCAAAGTCTAGGAACTTGCTTCCAGCTGAGGCTGGAGGGGCCCAGGCCCAGCTGTGCTGCTGGAGGCAAGATTTGCTCCCTGGTGAGTAAATATCAGTGCTCTCTCTCTGCTCAAGGGCATACAGGGCTAAGGTTTATGAAGTGCTGTGTTGAGAAGACTTATAAAGCTCACAAGTAGGATTTTTATTTATTCTGACGTGGGGATGGATGCCCAGAGCCCTCACTGCGCTAAGGGTGTGAGTGTTGGCCTGGGGCATGGGGAGGAGAGAGGGCTTCTGTTTCCTATACTGTGGTTTGAATCCTCCAGAAAATGCCCCTATCTGCCTGCTTCCCCCGTCCGGCTGTGGAGGTCTCTGGCCTGGGTGTCTTTAGTGGCCAGGAAGGCTGGTCGCCAGCTCCGCCACAGAATGCGCCTGGCTGGTGGAGACAGTGAGGGGGCAACAGGCCCGGCTGGAGCTGGGGGAGCTGGCAGCCCCAGACACATCCAGGTCCTCACCCCACAGGCCTTTGCATTTGCAGTTAAACTCCAAGGTTCTGCTTTCTCACAGGAAACCTCCGACCTCGCAGGCCTGCCCCTTGCATCTCAGTGAATGCTGCTGCTCTCACTGATCCGACTGCCTTTCTTCTCACCAAACCGGCCACAGTGTGAGAGCTTGTTAAAAGGGAGAGAAGTCCCCAGCATTTTTCATTTTATAAGTTCCAGCATGTGCTCAGGACAGATTAAAGTAAAGATTAAAGTAAAGGAAAAAGCTAACGAGTGGGTTTTCTCTTCTGTCTATTCACACCGCTCAGCCCTGTTCTGGGACCTCCCCCAGGCCAGCTGTGCAGTGAGGCAGGTCTCCCAGACCATCCCCGAGGTCCCAGATGGATGTCAGGGGAGGTGTCTCAGGGGAGGAGGGAGCTGGGCCCCCACAGACCCTGGAAAAGTCACAGGGAAGCAGCAGAGCCGCACGCGCCAAGGGCCTCCCCGGCCTTGTTTCCTCGCTGACTCTGCGGGGAACGTCTTCTTCTAGAGGCCTTTGCAGCTCAACTTGGAAAATGTCACAACAATGGACACGGCAGCCAAGTGGCCCTTCTGGAAGCCGTTGCTGTGTGTGAGTGCCAGCGGGACCTCGTGGGCTGAGCAGAGTGGGAGGCGTTTCCAAGAGAACCCACCGGATCCATCACTTACTCAGCCAAAGCGAAGGATGCTCACGCAGCCAGTACCTCCAGGGGCTCCAGTGCTGGGCCCACAAAGCCTGGTCTGGGACACTCACTAGCAAGAACAGCAGAGAGCCAGTCTAAGATCAATTTCACCATAACATAGTCCCGGGGACAAACCATGGCCATCTGTCCTGGACAGGTAAGAGATTTCTGAGCTGGGGACTGCCAGAGAGATAAAACATCACCCATGAGAAACATACAACTTGGGCAGAAAGAAATCTCCTTTTCCATGATCTTGTGCCCAGAGCAGAGGAGGGGCAAGCCTGCACCCACAATGCCCGGATTCCTAATGGCTCATGATTGCCCTCCGAGGAAGACCTTCCCTAAAGGTTCCCTGCACGGGAGTCTCGCCAACCAGGCAGCTGACCTTCTGCAAATCCCCTTTCACTGGAAGAGCCGCAGGCACCAGGGAGCATGCTGGGTGGTCCCACAGACAGGAAGGGAACAGAGGGCCCACGTGCAGTCGCCACACTTGGCTCTGGTGGGAAGAGCCTGGTGCATTCTGTGGGTGGGTGTGGGGTACACCCCTCAGCGTCAGAAAGGAGCCACACCTGCTTCCCCCACACACTCACCTCGCCAGGCCCGCCTTCCCAGGGCAGGACTCCTAGGGATCGGGCCAGCGCCTGGCCCCACAGCCCCTTCTCCAGGCTGGCAGTGCGGCCTCTGGCCCCCTGCCCTGCCCTGCCCTGCCCTGCCCTGCCCTGCCCTGCGAGTGTAAGGTGGAGAGGCCGTAACCTCCAGCCAGGCCCCCAGTGACAGGGACGGCACACCCACCAGCCATTAGTGTCCACAGCTCTTTTCGAACAGGGATTAAGCAACAGAAGCGGAAAATGTCCCTTTCTATGAGCATCTGACCTTATCTGGAGAGTGTCACCAGCTTGGAGTCATGGCTTATGTCAGTGTGGGTGACAAACGGCCTCCAAGGCTTCCACACTGGGATTGGTCTGCTCTCGGCAGCAGATGTGGGCCAAGCCTTGCGAGGGGACAGGAAATAGTGTGGGAAGGAGCAGCGAGTCCTCTGTGCCGCCAGCCTCAGGAGGCCACCTTCCTACACCAGCCTCGTGGACCCGGTCCTCAGGGCCCAGCTCCAGCCACCAGGGGAGGGGCCCTCAGCCTCCACGGGCAGAGCGTGGCTGGGGCCAGGTGCTGGCCAGCTGCGGCCCCTGCCCAGTTAGCAGGCTCTGTGGCCTCAGCACCTCAGAGCTGGGCACCGGCCTCCTCCCTCGTCCCAGTGGCTCCCAGGCGGGTCTGACCACAAGTGGGCAGGGCGTGGGCCACAAGAGGGTAGCACACAAGCACGGAGCCTGCAGGGACCGACCACCCTTCTCTGTGCCTCAGTCACACGCCCCACAGCCCGACCTGCTCAAACACAACCACCTCCAGCATCTTCGTATCAGAGTCTTAACACTCAGACGCCAACACGTGACCTTACATATTGCGGCTAGAGTGTGACTTTAGACAGCCCCACCCCAAAGCAGCCCCCTGCTGTGCACACCACCGAGCCTCAGACAAGCCTAGTCCCAGTTCCCCTGGGACAGAAGTTCAGTGAAGTGCCACCGGCAGAAACTGTCCTGATTGCCTAGAATCACATGCCTAATACCTGTCCCCCGGCACACGCCCAGCACTGCTCTATGAGTCAACAGACACAGCGTTGGCATACGTGGGTCAAGGCCTACTGTGTGTCAGGAGAGAAAAGAGGCAGGAGGGGAGAAGTCTCTGCAGACTACAGCAAGGTCATGGGTCACAGGTCCAAAAGCTCATCTGAGGGAGGGATGGACTCCACCCAGGACTGAAGAAACAGTTTCCGTAGTGAGGTGACTTTTCAGCTGGGTCTTGGAGGGTGAATAGGAGTTTTCTTGGGAGAAGGGAGGATAAGTTGCTGCTTTTCCAAGATGAGGAGATAGCACATGCAAAGGCACACAGAACAAGACGTGGTGTGCCAGGAATACTAAGGTGCTAAGTGACAAAGAGGTGACAGTGAGGAGGGAAAGGACAGGTGGAAAGGAATGTCCTGTGAGATGAAGCTGGGAAGGTCGGATGGGACCAGATGGCAATGCCAACTGACCACAGGGTGCCCTGGGCCACATTTTCCAGTCTGAGTTGGAGTGGGATGAGGAACCATTCCACAGGAACTCTGAAAACCACGTGCCAGTTCAGTGGCCTGGATTGCCATTCATTCAGCATCACTCCAAGGTCCTGCTAAGCACACACGCTCCCAGGCCCGTGGCTGCACCCCGCTGGGCATACAAAGCAACAAGTGCCCCAGGCAGGGGCAGGGAGTTCAGACCACAGGGGAGGTTCATGATGGAGGAGGGGTGCACCTGGGCCTGAACGACTGAGTCAGAAAGTTGGAGCAAGAGGCGCAGAATGCTGGTAGGAGGAAGAGAGAGAATTGGCCCAGGTGTGGGGGGGACTGTGTGTGTGGGGTGCTCACCCCCAGGAGAAAGCAGCTTGTCAGGAAGGGGTCTGCAGAGGCTAAGCATGCCACAGAGAGATGGTGGCACTCCACCTGCCAGGCAGTAAGGAGCCACCCACCGGTGCATTAGGGGCTAGAGACAGCTGGTGCAGCTTGGGGGACAGGGCTGATGGACAGCAGGATACAGCCAAGAAGGGAGAGCCCAGGAGTCCAGCATGTCACCAGGGCCATGGCCAGGTCAGCAGCTCATTGGAGAGCACCCATCAGGGCACCCAGCAGGAGACTGTCCCCTCTGGGAGCTGGCTTGGCTTCTCAGGGCAGGAGACACCCAGCGGGATGCCTGTGTGCCTTTTAGTCACCACAACACTACGACCCCACCAGGTCTTTGCTCCCCTCAGCCTCTGTGCAATCACCCAGCTCCATCACCCTGCCTTCCTTCCTCCTGTCTCCCCCTCCTGTCCCCCCCTCCTGTCCCCACCCCTTCAAGGCCCTGCCCTCCCTCTCTGACCCCCAGCTGGGACCATGCCTACTCTAGATGTCATCTGGGTTCCAGCACAGACACTCCTCCTCTCCTGACCCTTCAGCCTTCACACTCCACTCAGATCCCCGCCTGATATCCCTGCACCTTGGCTGCCCAGAGTCAGGACCACACACCCAGCACAGGGCTAGACCCTGATCACTCAGCAAAAGGACCAGGACAGGCATCCACCAGCCGTCTCCAGCCCGTCCCCATCCAGCGCCACACCCCTATCACATGCACAGGATATGGCCTGCCAGGGATGCTCAGCCCGCCCTTGGGAAACAAGGGAGGGGAACCAAAGGAGGCTGAGTGAGGGGCGGTGACCTCCAGGCCCCTCAGTGTTTTGCTGCCCAGGCCAGAGCAAGGGGCAGGTCTGCCTTGCTGGGTGGGCAGGGGCCGTCCTGGAAACCAGAGGCACATCCAGTGTTTTTAGAGGGGAAACACCTACAGCTCACTGCAGATGCACAGAGGAAGTGGGCTAATTTTGAGGATTTCCATGGGGATTTCCCTGAGGAAGAGCAGCTCCCAGATTCATGTCTGCTTTACGTCTGAGAAATGACGGCTTCCTAGACAGAGTCCCCTAACACAGGGAGCACCCACGTGCTCTCCGATCGTAGCCACTGCGGGGGCTGGTGTGGGTCCCTCCCTCGATCCCCACCAAAACCAGGCCACCCTTCCTCCACTCACCATGGAGCCTGGCCAGCCACACGTTAGTAAGGGGCTCGTGGGACCAGAAGCTGCAGATACTTCAGCTCACACACAGGGATGCAGAAGAAAGGAATTCCCTGCCCACAGCCTATGCTCAATCAGGGAAATTAACTGCATCCTACACAAAGAAGTGGGGCCTTTCTGTGCGTGCTTTATTAATTTGTAAATACAATTATTGAATTTTTGAAAGTTCTAATTTAAATGCATTGATCTATTATTGTTTGGTAGCTTTTCCACCCAGATGTCTCGGAGGAGATGGATGGCTAGCCCTGCACCACCGCAGTTGCCAAAACTCTGCCAAACCGTAAACGTTTTGCGCACACGATGCGCGGAGCTATCCGGCGTCCCATCCACAAGGCTGACGAGTCACTGCAGCATTCAGATCGGACACCTCGCTTTTAAAAACTGTGCCTTCAGCCCTGACTTGGGAGCGGAGGAGCACACGGCTGGCTCCTGGCGGAGGGCGGGGCAGGCGGCCGCGGCGGAAGGGAGGCGCCACGTCAGCCCAACCGAACAAAGAAAGTTCGGCTTCTTGAGGATGGCTCCCGTGGCCATTTGGATCAGGGTTAAACCGGGAGATGAAAAGCCTTCTCCTCTCCCGCCTGCTCTCTTCCGACACAAGAACTGAAGGAGGGGATGTTCACTGCTTTCCCCAGGAGTAACCTCCCCGGGGTCCACTCCGCACGGGGGCAGCGGGCCAGGAGATGGGATGAGCGGCCGCTCTCCCCCTAGACCTTGAACCTTTCTATCCCTCTCTGGGTCCCCTACAGACTGACCGGCTCCCCTCTCTCACACTCCCCTGTCGTCTACACAGCTGACTGCTTACAGTCACATCACAAACCAGCCCCCAGGCCCAAACCCTTCCAGGCTTCCATTGCCTGGACACTGTCCCCTTTCCCTCTGGTCTGAGCTCCCCCCACACATGACAACCTTTTGAGTCCTTCCCCAGGGGCTGTGAAGATGAAACCAGGCTGGCAAGTCGGGCACTTAACACTGAGCTGGGCACAAAGTGCTGTGACCAGCGGTCACTGTCAGTTCAGGCCACACAGGGCCCATGGAGTGGGATCAGTACCATGTACTGCCCCTTCCCTGCCCCCTCCCTGCCCCTGCCCCTGCCCCTAACCTGCTGAAGTCACAGTCAGGACCACTGCCACCTGGAGCATCCCTCCTTCCTGTCACCCTGCCCAAGCCTGGGCTTCCCGCCTGCTGTTCCAGCTCCAAGCCCTTCCCCTAGCCAGCCCCCTTTTCTGATCCTCACCCCAAAGCCCCTCTACCCTTCCCAGATCTTAGACCAACTGCCATTGACGACCCTGCCCCACCCTCCTTTCTTTCATTGGAGCAAGAATCGATTCCCTTAACGATGAAGTGAATTTAGTATGCCTGTGGGGAGGCCTCCATGCACAAGACATGAGCCAGGCCTCCCTTCTGCAGACTCGGGGGCCATCACTGTCTCCACAGACTCAAGACCCAGGTGACGGCAATAAGGCCACCAGCACAAGCTCAGGCCTGTTTTCTCCCCAGCCCTGGCCTGGGGCTCCCCAAGCAGGGGACACTTACTAGGAGACCCATGACCAGCTAGACAAAGGAGGGGGCATTGAATTCACATCTTCCCACAACTGTGCTGCGTACGCTCCAGTCAGGAGAACACGCGGTTTCAATGGCTCACATTGAGAAGTAAAAATAAAAACAGCAGCGTTACTACCTCAAATCACGTTTACAGGAGGTGCACACACTACTTCCAACACGTTCTCCTGTGAGTCAACGTCCCTCACCCCCACACTCCTGCCCCTCAGGACTCAGAAACCCAGGGACCAGGGAAGGTCACTGGGATCCATGGGACCAGGGCCGGGCCTGCATCCCTCTGGCACCGGCACAGCGTTTCCCACACAGCTGACTGACTGCGGAGGGCAGGGAAGCTGGAGCAAACACCTTCCAAACAGGAATGTGGCCACCTCGAGGTCCACGGAGACGGCCCTCAGGCCCTTTCACTGCATCAGGGTCCCTTCCTTCCTTCCACGTAAGAAAGTGGTCAATGTGGGCTCCTTTTACTGTCCCTCCTCCCCAGCAGTTTGTTTGCTGCTCATTGAGGGCAGAAGGACCAAGGCTGGACAATGTAGGGGGTGGAAAGAGGAGGGAACAGGGTACAGACCCGGGGGAGGGGACAGAACTGGACCTAAGGGGAAGCTCCAGGAGTGGCCTGGAGTCCTCGCCCCCTCAGAGGAGACAAACTCCCCAGGCAGTGCCCAGGGCGCCACGCGGGTGAGTCAGCGTCAGAGGCCCCGTCCGTCAGGAGGGCGTCCAGGCGGCTGGTGAGCGCTAGTTCCTTCTTTTTAGGAAGCCTCCATCCACAGCCGGTGCATCCCAGAGGGGAGGCAGGGCGAGCACTGACAGACATCACGAAGACAGGGCGAACCCTCCTTCAAGGGCACATCAAGGTTAGAGACAGAGCTGAAGTCAGACTCCAGGGGTCTTTCCTGTGGTCCTCCACGGGCGGAGGAGGGTGGCTGGAAGCCTTCTGGACACCAAAGACTCCAACATTAGTTCAGTAAGTGGAGCCAAACGAGAACCAGCCAGGCCTCGCGTCACTTCCTGAGGCTGGAGGGGTCGCCGGGTTCACCAAGGTACTGAGCCTGGCCCCTCACGCACGCGCCGGGCACACTCAGGCCAGCACGCCTAGGTGGACACCCAGCTACGCACACCCACACACAGCACAGGCCCGGGGGTGAGGACACCCCGCCCCCACCCCGGTCCAGGCCGGAACCATCCAGCACCACGTGGGGGTGAGGTCCCCGCAGAGCTACAAGGAGGGCACAGGCCCAGGCTGGGTGCGAGCGCATTCAGGGTGCTGTGGGCACACAGGAAGTGGAGCCCAGCTCCCTGCCGCGCTGATGACCGTGCGCCTGCAGCTGTCTGGGCACAGTGACGGCACCTCTCACCGACCTCATTATCGCCCCTCTACAAGGTGAAGTGTGGCTGCGGGGGTGGCTGGCAGGGGCTGCGCTGGGCATGGACACAGCCACTCGGGTGCCTCCCCAAGGAACGTAAGTGGCAGGTTGCTGGGGCGGCCCTAGTCCACCCAGTGATTTCTCCATCCCACAGCCCGGGCCTGGGCTGCTGGTGCCCCTTTGCTCCTCCCGGCTCCGGGGTCATTATGACAAATGCGGTTCTGTCCACCCCACCCCCTCTCCGAGCTGAGCTCCCTCCTGGTGCCTCTGACCAGGTGCCTCCAGGAGCCCAGGGCCTGGGTGCTCCCTCCCAAATCCAACGCCCCCTTGCTGGAGGAGAGAGCACAGAAATAGCCCATGGAGTTGTAGGAGGGGGGAATAGGAAACACTCAGTTTGTTGTGTTTTCCTCGGGTTTGTTTTCTTGCCAAAAAAATTACCCCCTTTGTCTTTGCGCAAAAGAGGCCATGCGGCACCTTCTGTCGGGCAGAGAGACGCTGCCAACGCGCCTTTCGTAAGGGCGGCTCCTGTTCCCTTTCTAGCCTCCCCAGATATATTTTTAACATAAAAACACTACATTTAATTGGTTATGCATCTCTGTTCTCTCAGCACTACTGGATATCACAGAAAAACACATTAGTACACAGCAATTAGTGCGATGGCACTAAACAACTATGGCACTATTAAGCCTGGGTGATTAAATGGTATTACTCTTTATTTTTTATGGTGCTCAACGAAAAGATGGAGGAGATCGAAAATACATATTTCCATTAATATTCATGCAAAATATAAATAACAGGTGTCTTCCACTTCTTAAGGTACAATTTATACCTTGCACTTAAATCTATAGGGAGCTACTCTTTTTTTTATGAAAAAAATATTTTTCTTTGTACACTCTGGGGCAGTATTTCTCGTCTTTACACACCCAGATATTTAAGCAGAAATATTATTTAATTGGAGTTATGGAGTCAGGTGAAATGATGCCCCTGCCTTCAGCACCACAGGAAAAATAAAGCTGCTTCCCCTGGAAGCGTACGCCCTCCTGTCTGTCTTTTCAAAGAGCAAATCAAGCACCAGTGACCACGGGTGGCGGCCTGGCTGCGCCCTGCTCCTGCCCACCTCCAGCTCCACGGCCCTGAAGCCGGCCTCTCCTCTCCCCGGTGCCAGCGCCGGGCTCTGGCACATCTTCTCCTAGGCATCTGATTAAGTTAACAATGTGCTGCTATTTGCATGCAGATTTGCCGGGCTTTCTCTCCAGCTGCTCCGAGACTTGGTCTTTCTCTGCCTGTGATAGCACAGCAGTCCCTAAATGCGATCTTTGTCAGGCCCAGGTGTGCGCTCATTGAGGGCGCCTTCCTTCCAAGCGATTTTTCTTTCTGCAGCATTTATAAGGCTCTATTATGGTATAGCCACATCTGGAGGAAAATTCTCCTATTAATTATATACTTTTACCACTAGGAAGACAAATTCTAAAAGATACCAACATTGTGTGTTGCTGTTACTCTTATCTCTTCGACAGTCTACGTTTTATTTTATTTTGTTTTGTTTTTCCAGGCATTTCAATATTTAAAGAGCCATTAACCAAGAGAGTGGGGGGAGGGGGGTGAATTTCTAGGAAAAGAGAAACAAGGGACCTAAAAGCTTAGTGTCTATGGTGCCTTGTCTCACCCAGGCCAGTGTGGCAAAAAGCACCAACCAGGCCTCCCCAAAGGCCCTGGGGCTGGGCATGGGGCTCAGGATGGGGCCAGGCAGGTGGGAGAGACTTCTGTTCTGCTGGAATTCAAAAAAAAAGCAACTGCTGTTAACCCTCAATCTCGTTGAGGTGGACACTCTCAGGTAGACACTCGCTCAGGGCACCAAACACCAGACAATTTGATTCCTCTACAGCCCAAAAGCAGAACCGAATTGAATGGGCACCGGCCCAGATGCTACACCTGCTGTGTAGGGTGGGTCTCATTTCCCCTCAGGTCTGAGGCAGAGTAAAAGGAAAACCTGGAGCTGAACGTTCATCCCCGTTGTTCAGAAAAGACAAGCTCTGCCCACAGTCTGAAAGTTACTTTAGAGCCAGGTGGATTTTTCTTTTTAAATTCTTTCTGGTATAGTCAGATCAGATGGCAGGGGAATGGACAAAATGTAAGAAAAGTTTAACAACTGCCCCTGTCTGAATTTATAGTACATTTAAAGTGCTAGAAAATGTCATTTTTGATTCAACAATTATTTTGCAAAGGGATATGTACTGCATGGACCAGAGTCCAAGCGTGAGCGCGAGTGTGTGTGTCCTGTGCTGGGAAGGCCACACACACGCGCGCGCGCGCAGAAGGCTGAATGACTTGAGAACAGGGACAATCAGAGTGGGACCATTCTCATTTTTCAAGCCAAACTCCATCAGGTAAAAATCCAAGCAGGTTGTGGCCACTTAGGCAGCTCCTATGACAACAATGCTGAGACCACCTCTCCACCTGTCTGCAAAGCTGACATCAGAGAGAACCCAGGCCAGTCTGGGCAGTGCCAGGGCAGCTCCCCACCAGCCACTCATGGGCAGGGTCCTCACAGGAGTGGGGGGGCCTTTCTGAGTCCTGCCTCCAGAGGCCCCAGACACTGCCCCCGGCCAGGAGCTGCCTCTGCTCTCAGGCGCCAGCCCCTTCCCCGAAAACGACCCTTCTTTCTCAGTCTCCCTGGCCACAGGCGTCTGCTGCAGACAGAGGCCCGCAGGGCCCTGCCCTTGGTCCCTCTTTGGACCATGCCACAGCCTCAGTTTGTTCAACTTTGAGATGGAACCCCCCACCCAGGTGGGTACCACATGCATGAACACAGACGACAAATAAGGGTCAAGTTTACTGAGGGTTTTCCTTATGAATCAGCTGCCTCTCCCTCTTCCTAAAGGAACAAGCAGCAGATTCTTGGTCCATGACACTTAGGAATCTATACTTTTTTAAAAAAACTATTTTTAGGCAAATAATACAAAGGGAAAGAGTTGATTTTTTAATGTGACCCTTTGGGGGCCACTTGCCTTTTCCATGCTCCTGCTTGCCGGTGCCCCAGCCCCCCAGACACCCTCCTGCAAAAGCAGAGCGGAGAGACAGATGCACAGGGACGGGATTACATCACTGGATAGCATGTGGCATGGGGGGAGAGAGAAATGAGCAAAGACAAATGACATTTTGCTGCTGTGGCGTGCTATTTTAGTGGTGATGGCTTGACTTTTGGCCCAAACGCATATGCCAATGGCGAGGCTAACTCCAGGGACTCACAAAAAAGAATGTGTGTTCACAGCTGTACTGTACACCAATACAGATTACATGTTTTCAGTGCTGCGGCCACAACAGAATGCTAATTAACATACTGGAGTGATGAGAGCGCTGCAAGGGCCTTATTGTTCCATCATTTCACGAGGCCCAGCTGCCTTTGTTTATGTCACTTATCCTCTCGTGCCACAGGTTTTTCCTCCAAAAATACTATCCCAATACAACGTTAATATTTAAAAAACAAAGAGGTGGCAGATTGTCGTTTCTGTGTCAGTCTCGAACTGCGGAACTGTTAAGCTGCTCTGGTTCGGTCTTTAGAAATAATTTAACAGCCATATTCAGACACTGCCTGCATTCTAACGGAACGGCCGCGCGCTGGAAGCAAGCAAATGCATAACCATCCTGACATCACTTATGAGATTTAGATTGGTCAGTTAATGGAAGCCTTTACCAGAATCAATACCATAACAGCTCCTCGAAATGAGCGTGATTTTTTACACGGCGCGCCGCACACAATAAGAACAGAAATATGCTACCTGGGCGCCGGCGCAAGAGGCCAGGGTGCAGAATTAAGAAGCAATTACATTTTTTTTTTTGCAAACTAATATTACGGTCGATTATTAAAAACAAACACTTTCCAAAATATGTACTTATCATTAAATAATGGGAAAGCATTATCCCCCCTCACACCTGATTAATCATTTTTTTACACTTTTTAATAGCTGTTTCACCTACTGGCTACATAATCAGGTTGCTGTTAAGGACCGATATTGATGACGAATGCAGTGATGATTAAATGAAAAGCCATATTTAAAGCTTGTTTTTGGTAAAAAAAAAAAAAAAAAAAAAAAATTCATAATCCTCATTCAAGAGAATGCCGTCAGCCGGCTAATTTAGTTTTTGTTTTTTTGCCTGGATTGTGCATAAAAGTGACAATGTATAAAATACGGGTTTTCTCAGGCAGTGCTCCGCCAGCACCTATACGTGCCTCCGGAATTTGCAGTCACGCTCAGAGAAACACGTTGGCTCGAGTCCAAAATGTTTATGGCGCGTCGCTGCTCCAAAGAGCAAAGCGCCTGGAGTTTTATTTCAGGTTTCCCTGGGCGCGCCTTGGTCGACACCAGGTACCGTCGCTGGGGACATGCGTGATGCCCCCGCGCAGACACCCTCAACCAGAGCCATGAACGCAGTTAGAAAGGGTCCCCCTAAAAGTACAGCACCTCACTAACCACAGCCACGCTGCTGCTGGAGAACATGAAACCTCCCCAACAGCCAATCGAGTGCACGAGCCAGAGTCGCTTTTTAACGAGTTTAACTGGTAATCTCAGATAAATGGAGAACTGCCTGAAGTGTCTGTCTTCTCCAAGGCAGTAATGAGAGGATTTAGGGCGGTCTGCGTCCCCAGGTGCGCGTCTCCGGGAGAATGCCACAGGTGTGTCGCCATCGCGACAGAGCGCTTTCTCAGCTGTGGCCATCCCCCCACTGTGGACAGAGCATAGATTTTTTTAATTGGATCCAGGAGCTAAATTACCCAACTGCTCTGTGCGTAAGCCCCCAGCTAGCTTATGCACCAATAATAATAAACTTTCCGTAATAGCAGCTCAGCCTATTACTGGTTTTTCCTCGCCACCTAAAACTAGAACAGCTCTATTCTGATTACAGCCACGGAAGGGATTCCTGAATTAGCTTCCTCCTAAAAAAATAGCTGGAGCGTTGCGGAAGGGGTCCAGGTAAATAACATTCAATTACACGCACGCACTCTGGTAGGGGAGCCTGCTTGCCCGTGGTACCAGGAGAAAATAATGCCGTCACTCGTCACTTTGTAACCTGCAGGGGAATTTTCCCTCTTCCTTTACGATGTTGATTTTACCGGGTCAAAGCCACAGCCAGTCAAAACCGTGCCCTGGACGGTGAGAACGACGTGTGCCCTGGACAGGCCAGGCTCCATTAGACACGGCCAAGGTCTTACCCTCCGTGTTACACATTCACAGTTTGCAAAAATAAAACACGGAGCCCTGTGCTATCATTCTGAGCATCAGAAAAGTGTTAAATTTATAATTAAGAGAGCAAAACCTTTAGCAGGCAGAAATAACATCTTAAACTAACTACATAGTTCCACCATTTGGACGTATTTTTAACAATCTTAATCCCACTTAGACTTTGTGAAAATTTCACCTTGTGCTGACACTGGTAAAAGTCAGTAGCAGCGAGGCCCTGGGACGCCACTAAATCCATCACAGACCGAGGAGACCGCTGTCCGCGCGGCCGCCAGGCAGCGCACAGCAGCTCCGGCAGCAGACAGACAAGGCCCGCGGGGTGGGCTCACGTGGACCTTTGGAAGGAGAGGACCTCGTTGCTCTTCACAGTGAGTTTGCTGAATTTAGTTGATGACGCAGTAAGTTTAGACATTGTAGGTGGACGCAGACAAGCGGATTGGGAGAAACACGGCTTGGGGGCTACTCCTGCAGAGCACCTTCCGAGGCCGCTCAGCCCTGCCCGTGTGATTCCCCTTCAGCTAACCAGGTGAGCTGCTTGGGTCCAGCTCCACCGCCATCCCCCCCCCGCACCCATTGGCTTCTCCCTGGAGTCACCCAGAGCTGGTGAGCACCAGGGGCTGCACCTCGAGGCCCTACTTGCCAAATTCCCCAACACACATGTTCGCTTGGGCTCACGTGGCAATTTAAGAAAATTATGTAAGAGTTGTCAACTTGCAAAAACTGGATGAGTTCTATTAAAAAATCCAGATTTCTGACTTCCTTTGAAAAATCCAAAGGTCTAGCAACACCAGGCCCATGTTCCCATGAGCCTCCCGCAGGGCATTTGTTCTGCAGGCGGTCACCCCAGCCCTAGTCTGTGCCAGTCAGAGGGAAGGAGAGACACAGTCAGGAGACGCTTCTCCAGAGGGCAGGCAGGAGGAGCGGGACCCCAGATTCTAGGCCTCGCCCACCACGCTCAGCCTACATGTGGTGGCCAGAGCCAGTTCTGCCCCACGCAAGCCCCTCTTTGTGGAGGGTCAGGAAGCACCTCCCCACCCAGCCGCCCTGAGAAGGATCTATAAATCCTGGAGGTACAGGAAGGAGAAGAGGAACAGAGACCTGACATGAAGCTCAGACGGCTGGAGACCAGGCAGGTGGTAGAAGATGGAGGGTCTTTGACCGCCAGGAGCCATCGTTGCTGTTAGGGTGGGGAGAGCAGCAACGGTGGTGGGACAGGCAGGAGCAGGAGAGATCGAGACGGGAGGCGAGACTAATAAAATGGGAGACTCCACAGGTTGTCGCTTCCCCGATCAGTGGTGCCAGGAAACAGTCAGAGCCATGTTTAGAGCTGCGGTCAGATTCTAGGCCCTTACTACTCACCATGCAGCTGGGCCAGCCTCCTGGGCATTTCCTGGGGCTCTGCCCCAGGCCTCCTGAATCCTGAAAGGCGCTCTTCTACCCACTGGACAGAGATAGCTGAAGGGGCCAGGCCCCCCGAGGGCCCGGGCTTTGCCATGTGTGGTGTGCAAGTCTGAATTGCAAAGGAGTCCGCATAACAGAAGGTGCACTCCCAGTGAGCACGCGTTCCCAGACCATCCACCTTGATGATGTTCTTTCAGGCCATCCATAAATATGACTTCAGTAGTCAGATGATATTTAATTAGCATTAAACTCTTTTATTTCATGTAAGTTAGAGCCTCGCCTGAGACACTTCATTTGGAAAGTAACCTGGCACTCAAGATTAAAATGAAATATTAGCATGTCAGCGGGAGCCTCGTCACGGTGCGCTCCCCTTCAGCCCTCCAACCCTGCTGGGGATGGCACAGCCCCGCCTCCCAGCTCCCCAGCAGGAGGATTTGACTTAAGGCTTTCCAGAGGTCAGGGCTAGGACTTTCTAACATGGAAAGGGCCACACTGCCAGGAAGCAAGACTTGGAGACACTTAGCCTTATCCATGTTGGAGTTGAATTTTCGTTTTTCTATCTGAATTTTCTTTCTGCATCTTGAAACCACCCAGCTGGCCCTGCCACAGGGCCCTCACATGAGCGGTGCCCCCTGCCCAGGCTGCCCCATCCTTGCAGGGCTCTCCCTGCTCTGCAGAACTTGGTCTCAGGTCACCCCTCAGAGGGGTCTTCCCTGACCTGTCTCGGCCAGCCCTGGTCTCCTTGCCGTGTTTACCCCAGTCTCATGCTCTGTGTGGTTTGGCCCCTGTTTCTTCATCTGTTTGCTCGTTGACTGGCCGCCTTCTCCAACCAGAATGTCAGGGACATAAGGGCAAAGGTCTCTTTGTTTTTATCTCTGCTGTAATCATTAGGCCTCAAGCAGTGCCTGTCCCATCAAATAGAATGAAAGAAAGAACTAGAGGGAGGGGAAATGTATAATAAATAGGTACATGTGTGTGTGCACGCTACACACACACATGCATGTATACATGATACATGCATGTGTGTGATATGTATGCATACCTGCGTGATACGTGCATACATGCATGATACACACCTGCATACATGATAGATACATCTAAACATACACACAGTGATGGTGGATACATGTATACATGTGTGATAGACACATACATACACACAGCGGTGATCTATGCAAACATGCATGACAGATACATACATATAGAGATGATAGGCACATACATACATAGTAGATAGATGCATACAGATAGAGATGATACATACATACATATAGATACATGTATACAGCAGTGATACATACATACATATGATAGGTAGGTAGGTACATAGATATAGATAATGGGTGGATGGACGGACGGACAGATAAATTGACAGACAGCTACCTCCATAGACCAAGCACTTCAGTGGACACAGAGGAGCACTGTGCCTACTCTCAGGGGTCTTGCAGTCTCAAGGGAGAGGGACGGTCAGGAAGCATAGCCCAGCAGCTGCTTGGAGCACAGTCAGGTGTGACCAGAGCAGCGAAAGGCTAAATGACAATTGGGACTCCAAGGATGGACTCCAAGATCGGGGAGAGGTTGCTGGGTGAGGGTGGGGTGAGGAGGGGGCTGCCAGAGGCAGATGTGGGCTCCACAGTGCTTCCCTGGGTTGGCAGGAGTAGGCTGAGCACGCGGGGTCCCCCTGGCAGGCCACCCAGCTCCGCCACGGCCACAAGGGGGATGGGGAGTGCTCCAAGGGACAGACCCATGGCTGGTCCTGCCTCTGCCGGGGCAGCCTCAAAGCTCCAGGAGGTCCTCCCCTTTAAAGAGAGAGAGGGAGGGGATGGAAGGAGAGGAAGAAAAAAGGCAGAAACAGGGAAGAAAAAGGAGAGATACAGGAGGGAGAAAGAGAGAGAGGCAGAGAGACTGAAGACCCAATCTGGCTAAAGTCCTTATCAGGAAGAAAAATTTTTTAATGCACGAACTCTATTTATACCCCGAATAAACAAGATAATTAAGTGTTCGCTTCATAAGTTGTGCCTTGATTTCAAGATCACCAGTGGCCACGGATGTTTGGATTTCATGCGAGCGTGTTGGAAAGCCGCGGGCCCTGACCCTCTGACCAGGAGGCCGGCTCAGCCAACACTCGCACACTGTGATCAAGGCGCAGAGCGGAGAGTTGAACAAACTAACATTTTGCTCTTGGAATTGAAGTATAAGCAGAAGAACTGATGAATCTGCTAATTGTTCCATTGTTCCGGCCTGCTCTTGGCGTTGGCACGTACCCCTGTGGAACCCAGAGTGCATCTTTTGTGTGCGTCTGAAAGGAAAGATGTGTGTGGCTGATGGACAAAAGCGTGGGTTTAAAGAGCAATTCCTTTTTCACTCTTGTAAAGGCCAACTTGCTGCGTACAGGCCCTGGCCCTGGCCCTGGCCCTGGCCCTGGCCCTGGCCCTGGCCCTGGCCCTGGCCCTGGCCTGAGAGTGTGGGGAACCTGCCTGCGCCACAGTGCCCTGGGCAGCTGGACAGTGTGGACACCCCAAACTGGCCTGTTACTGCTTCACCTCTCTTCCTGAGGTCACTCTAAGCCAGGAGCAAGAGGGGCGACAGCCAGGTGAGCAGCAGGCCGATGGCGTCCTTCCTCCCCATCCCCAGTTCCTCTCTAGCTCAGCATCGGATCCAGCTGACGGCCCTCGGGTGTCCGTTGCTTGGATGGGTTCCAGTCAACCACAGATACCAAACCTGGCAGGCATCTCTAACCTTTGAACAGCCGCCACGCCTTCACCCCCACCCACTTATATCCTAAGTTCCAACAGCCCAGAGCTCTGTCCTGTCCCCAGGTGTCCCCAGATTTACCAGTGTGCCCCCTCTACAGCCTCTTCCTAGATCAGCCACCTCAGCAACCCCACCACAACCATAACCTGCAAATGCATCTGGAAAATTCCTGCCTTCTGCAAGCAACTTCTCTCTTGCCTACTCCCTTCTACACTCGTGAAAGTCTCCTGGCTGGTCCCCAAGGTCCGGCTCCCGCACTGCTAGCCATGAAGCTCTTCCCAAGGCACAAAGCAAGCCAGACACTTGCTTTCTTTTTGAATCCTCACCCGAGGATATGTTTCTATTGATTTTTAGGGAGAGAGGAAGGGAAGGAGCACGGGAGAGAAAGATCGATGTGAGAGAAACAGAGATCGGTTGCCTCTCCTATGCACCCGACCAGGGATCAAACCTGCAACCTGAGTATGTGCCCTGACCAGGAATTGAACCCAAAACCTTTTGGCATATGGGACGACTCTCCAACCAACTGAGCCACCTGACCAGGCCTGACGTTTGCTTTCTTAAAGGGACTGTGCAGAGCTGAGCACGGAGCACTCTCACGACAATCACCAGCTCCTTCATCATCAGTCAGCCTGGCACCCACCAGGCCCTCATTCACTCACCTCTCGCTCAGGACTAAAGGCACTCACTCTGCTTAAATCTGAGGTGGCACTGGTCACATTCTCTCTGTGACCAGCCTCTTTGTGCACCTTCCCTCTGCATGTGCACCCTAGTGCATAGGATGGTAGCAGACCAGTCCCCACGGGCACATCCTTTTAGGCCGGTGTCCATGAATTCTCGGGGCCATGCTGATTGGGTGCAGCCCAACTCCACAGGCAATCAGGATAGTGGGGGATGGGAAGGGCAGCACAGGGGTTTCCCCAACTCACCAGGTAGGAAGTGGGCCCTTGTGGCACAAAACCCAAATCAAAGTTTCAGTTTATTTCAATCCCCCATTTCTCTCTGACTCTACAAAAATCAATAATAGCCCCACAGTCCATTCTGAGAGGAGTTAAAGCATAACTTGGCTTTGTTGGAGGTTAAACCTCAAACACAGAACCTTCTTTAAAATCCTATTTGACTGTCCTGCTTAAGGCAGAAAGGCAGGGTGCCCTGGGCAGCCTCCGTGTTCTTCTCATGGCACCAGGCCTTCAGCCCACTTCATTGAGCTGGGCACAGGGGAGGGTCACCAACTGTCAGAACCCACAGCACCACCCAGAGACCACTGGCAGTCTATCTCACACATGAAAACGCATGCGCGCACACGCACGCGCACGCACACACACACACGTATGCACAGGCATGCACAAGCATGCAAATGCATGTGCACAGATACACACGCATGCACATACATACACATGCACAGACATGCACAAATACACTCACATACACACAAGCCCATGCATGCACAGACATACACACCAGGGGAGCCTGGACTCCCACAGACATCGAGGATATGGAGGGGAACAGGCTGCTTTTCTTTCCCTCCTGCCCATTACCTCGCCCATCAAGTCCATCTGGGTCAGTGAGGAGAAAACAGTGCTGTCCACACAGACCTTGATTTTCTGTTGGGCCCACTCTACAAAATTTTGTGCACAATCTTCCATTTCTATTTTCAGTAGCAGCCCTCAGACAAGGATAGCAACTGCCAAACATACAAGGAGCGCTAAGAAACCATCAAAGCAGAGAGTGGTTCTTGCCTTTTCCACCCTTTTCAGGAGAAGGGAGGATCGGGGTGAGGTGCTTGGGACCACAGGAAAGAAGTGTCTACTCAAGAGCAGCTGCTTCCTAAGTTTACTCACAGTGCCCAGAGAACCTGGGGAGAGGCCAGTCCCAGAAAATGAGAGTCATTACGGGCGTAGCTGGTACAAGACAGGACCACACAGAACCTCGGCCCACAGGCCTGGCCCAGGAGCAGCAGAATGGCAGGGAAGCAGCTGAAATGTCCTCCGTGGGCAAAGGAGACTGCCTGAGGCCCATCCCTCTGCCTTCACCAGAGACTGCTCTGCTCACTAGGAAGCCCACCTGCCTGGGTCCCTGACTGGCACCTCTCTGCCCCAGGCACAGCTACTAGACTAACAGGAACACCAGCCTGGGGCCCTGGAAGACAGGGGCCTGGGAGTGACAGCTCATAGGAGACCGGACTGTGGGCAACGGTGACATCAACGCTTAGAACTGAGATCCACCCAGACCCCTCTTGCTGCACTTCTGCAGCTGCCCTGTGCCACACTGTGTGGGAGAGACAGACAGACAGACGGCCACAGGTGACCAGCAGCAGAGCGACGCCCTGGGTTAACGTGCCTCTTTTTTTATTTTGTATTGTCTATTTGCAAAGCTGATCTAATGCATGGCCTCTCAGCTCTCAACTTCTGAAGGGCCAAGAGGGACACAGGAGCCTTTGTCTAGGGGCAAACAAAGGCAAAGTCATGGCAGAGTGGCCCTGGAGTGACGTGGGACACCCACCCGCCCGCCAGTGAGGACCTTGCCCCACAGGCCACCCACTGGAGCAGGCTCAGAGGGAAGAGGCACAGGGAAATGGGTGACCAGCTCTACCCCACCACCTTCCTGTCCCCACTCTTGGGAAAGCCCCTCTCAGACCAGCCCATCCCAAGCCCAGGGGGGGTGGCCCTTCTCTGTCCCACCAGCTTGCACTAAGAGAAGTGTCTCCAAAAAGGAAGATCAAATTCACGTGTTGACACCTTAGTTGAAGCTGGTCACCAGGCCTCTCCCCTGGCTCCCTCCAGAGTAAAACCCCCAAAGGCCTGTCAATCAGAACCTGGCTGCAAAGCAGAAAACACCATTATTAGCTCCATAAAAACTAATCAAGTGCCATTAAAGGGGACGAATATGAAATGAAGCTTTTGTTTCCAGGGAAGGAAAGAAGGAAAAGAGGAAGGGAGGGAGGGAGGGAGGGAGGAAAAGAAAAGACAGAAACTAAAGAGAAAGAAAAACAGCAGAGCCGCAGCAGCCAGCATTCGGGGAGGAGCTGCCACCGGCCGCAGGGCTGCCGAGGCCGGGCTGCGTGGCACCAAGAGTTAAATTTATGTTCCATTACAAGTCCCCTTTTTTTGGTTTCATCTTCTCAGTAAAACACATAACTTAAAATGAAATCAAATATTAAAAATGACAGCCTATATAAGTGCTGTGAGTAACTTCAGGTCACGGAGGGAGGGAAGAGCCGGCGAGTTGTCAGGCGCTATCTGTCAGAGTGAATTAGAAACAATCAACAGAGACTGAAAGGGAAGGTGATTGTTATTAAGCGCGGGCTGAGAGCGGGCTGCCCAGATGTGGTCATGCATATAAAGGACAGGAAACAGCAGTTTAATCCAGGAAGCCTGGCGAACAGGGGAGCAGAGAGGAGGAGAGTCCTTTGTCGCTAATAAGCTGGAAGTTACTTTGATAACAGCAGGGTGAGACTTGAGAATAAAACACATTTCTTCCTCACCACACACCATTAATATCACAGAAACGTGGTCGGAAGGACTCTGGGCACAGGCGGGAGGAGCCATCGGCCTCCCCGCTCCAGGAACACCAAGCCCCAACGAGGCCCCTCTTGCCAGGGCCAGGCTTCATCTGACCACACCAGACCCACTGTCACCCTCCAGAAATGTCACAGGACCGAGAAGAGTCACACGAGTATGTCATGTCCCATTTCTGTGGCCGGTGAGGAAGGTGCGAGCCTGGTGAACAGGCTCGACACAATGAAGTCCGTGGACGCAGCAACAAGAAACAATTTTATATGCAGACAAGGCCCGATTTCCTAGGAAATTACTTATGCAGGCGTTCTGCAATTATCCTGTGATACTTTCAGGCAACAGTCTGACAGCCGTTGTGCAAACAATAAAGGAATTACGGAAATAAAAACAAATAATGTTACACACGCAGAAAGTCCAGCGGCATGTGGACAGGATGAAGGAGCCAGGCCTGGGCCAACAGGAAGGGAGGCTGCAGGCCAGCCCCCCACCCGGCACCTGACACCTGGCCACAGCCCCCATCTCGGGAGGTGCAGGGCCACCTGCATGCCTCTCACCGGAGCTGAGGACAGGGGCCACCTTTGCAGGAAGGAGCAGAGTTATGGGACCAGGAAGGACCAGGTGATGGGTGGCCAAGCGGCCTTGCTGGTTCCTATCTCACCCAGGTAGCCTTCTGCCTTGAAGGAGGTGGGGCTTCCCCCACGCAGCCCCATGACTGGCATGGGGAGGGCTGGGTCTGTCAACCAGTCCTGGAGTCCAGGAATCAAACTCGTCCATCACCGTGTCCCCATATTAGACTTATCAGATGTCCTGTAGCTCAGATGTTGGGGAAACACCAGGGGTGGGATGCAGAGGTTGCAAAGGGGTGTCCTGACCACCTTCCCCAGAGGTGACATGGAGCAGATCCAGGGAAGCAGTGGAGGACATGTGGGCAGAAGCAGGGTGCTCCCCTCCCGCGCAGCCAGGACCTGCCATGGCCTAGCTGCCAAGGGGATCGCAGGGACGCAAATGGAGGCCAGTGACCTTCTCGAGCACACGTCCCCACCTGTACCTTCTGTCGGTGAGCCTGGGCTCCCCGGGCAGCTGAGGCGTGGCTGGCCCAGTGTACTGCGTGAGCACTGCGTGCCGCCTTGTGCGTGATGCTGCGCAAGTCACACAGCGCGGACCACAGCTCAGTCCAGTCCACAGACACACCTGCATTTGCAGAAAATATTCTTAAATTTTAAATTAGTTGTCAACATTAGAGGGAGGAAAAATAGAAAGAACCTTTTTTTTCCTACTTCTCTTTCCTTAAAAACTATGACTACTTGGAAAAATTCTTCCCATATCCCCAAGTGGCTGCAGTCGGTAAGAGCCGAGGGGCCCCTCCATGGGGCCGGCCCCTTCAGCTGCTCTGCATGCAGCCGGCTTCATGCACTCACCATCTGCACCCTGAGTGTGAGAGATGAGGCCTGCTGGGGACACACAGAGCAGCCCCAGCCAAAGCCTTTCTGGGTGGCCCCCTTCCCCAGTGACAGTCTGGGGCAGAGTCCAAGGCCTCCTGGGCTGAGCTGCTTTCAGCACCCATCACTGTCCAAAACCTTTGCAATTTGTAGCCCTAAAGTGAGCCCAGAGGAATACCTGAGGGGCAGATGTCAGGAACTCACAACCAGAGTCCTGGCCTCCTGTGTCCTGGGTGTGGCTAGGCCTTGGGCTTTGCATCCCTACGTTCCAGGATACCTGGAGAGCAATGTGGAGTTGGTACACATTGGGTTTGCTTAAACTAAGATGCCACAAATTGTAATGATGGCAGATAGCAGAGGGGTCAGTGAGTCAACACAGCCCTGAGTGACTGCGGACCTTCACAGGGTACCAGGGACTGCACCCAGCACCCTGGGGCTGCTGGACAGACGAGACACCAGCCTTGCCCCCAGTGGTCCCTGTCCGCCACTGCCTGAGGGGTGGCCTTGGCTGGGCCCAAATGTAACCGGGTCTAGCTCTGGCTCTGCCAACAACCAGCAGTGTGACCTTGGGCAGGCCCCTCACACTCTCTGGGCCTGTCTCCTCCCCTATCAAGGAAAGGAGGTTTTGAGCCAAAGGTTTTCGCTAGCCCTGGGGGCCTACGATCAATGAACAACCGAGAATTCCTGAACAAGGACCTCTGCTGACAGCAGCACTCAGGCTGCCCAAGGGAAAGCAGGCCTGAACTGTGCCCACCAGGACTCTTCCTTGGAAACATGCTCTACCTGTGATGAGACACCCACATCCGCATCGACAAAATGATCACCACCCAGCCTGGAGTTGATTCCCTGTAGTGAGTGGGAGGCACCTGCACCCCACGGCCACACAGACTTGGGCAGACTATGATCCCTCGAGCAGGGGAGCCCCAGAGCCTTCCACTTGCAGCTCCAAACAAGCCCAGGGCCAGGGGCTTGGGCTGCACAGGAAGCTCATGCTGGAGCACGGTCACACGTCACTAGTGCAGCTGGCCACCTGTCCTGCACCCACCCGGCCAGCAATCCTTGACAAGTCACCAGGACATCCCAAGGGCCACAGCAAGCAACCACCAAGAGCCAGTTCCAGCCGCTTGCAGAATTCCGGCACCTGGCAGCTCTCCACGCCTAGGAGGCTGGTTCTCAACACACACCCTCTGGTTAACAGCAACTTGAATGTAAGAGTGTCCTCATCGCTGCCTCAAAGCCACATGGAATCCAAGCCTCCGACCTGCACCTGTCCCCAGAGCTCCGAGCTCCAGCATCGTGGACCTGAGTCTGTCCCTCCGACGTGGCAAGTTCTTCCTCACCCCAGGCCCTTTGTACCTGCTGTTCCCTCCAGACCATCACTGGTTGTCTCTCCATGCCCTCAGGCCTGTCACTGCCAATGTGCCTTCCTCAGCGGGGCCATCCCTGACCACGCACCCCTCCTAAGCACCGACACTGCTTTTCCCCTTCCCGCCCCCACCCCCACTCCATCTTATCTATGACTGCCTGTTTCCTGCTTCCCTGCCTCACAAGGTAGGCTCCCTGAGGGCAGGGACCTTGTCTGTCTAGTCCCGAGTTGCTCCATGGCCAGGGGACCAGGCTCCAAAATCAGGAAGAAGCATCCTCACACCGTGGCCTGACCATCTACCAGTTGAGCAGCCTGAAGGGGCCATGTAAACTTCTCTGACCTCAGTTTCCACACATGGAAAATGGAACGAATGACAGTTTCTGCTTGCTAGGAGACTGGAGAGGAAGAACTGAGGTCATCCCCAGGACCTAAGGCCAGACTTGCTCCCCGCCACTCTCCCTCTCGAGCTCAGGTCCACTCTGACTGTACTTTTCTCTTGGGCACAGTGAGAGTCATGGACCTCACTCCACACCACAGCCAGCGGCTTCCGTGAGCCTGGGCTCTCCTGGTGACGATCACCCACGAAGCAGAGCCTCACACACATATGTTGGGCTTATCATCATCATCACACAGAAATTACAGCTACTCACGCCTCCTCGGTGCTCCCAAAGTATCCCCACTGCCGCATCTAACGGCAGTAATTACTGCAAGGGAAGCTGTTGACTCACATGTCTGCATGGGGACAGTGGGAGCCATGGCGGCATGGACACCCAGGTCCAGGGCCCCCCACACCCTGGGGACGGTGGGAGCTACTCTGTGTCCATCAGGTGGAGAAGAAAAGACCCTGTGGAAGCTGAGACCCAGCCCTCCTGGTGTCCCTGGGCTAAGGGATAAGGCTAAGGAGGGTGGACAGCCACGCCCGGGTCCTCTGGAACCACGTCTGGTGGGAATATTCCATTGCTGTCTGACGTGGTGAGAGGGTCCACAGAGCTTAGGCTTTCTGTGACGGTGCTTCAGGGTGGCCATCTGATTGTCCCAACACTAACTTATGTAGCATTTTACATAAGATTTTAAAATGTCAAGCGTCCACTTCAAAGCCTTGGAGGGTGTCAGTGGAGATGCAGGAGAGCAAGCATTACCCCTCCTCCCAGAACCTTCAGAGGTCCAGGAATGGCTCAACCAGCTCATCACAGTCCCAGGATCCTGGGGGCAAGGCCCACTCCAGGGCCTGGAATCCAGGGTGCGGGGCTGGGAAGTCAGCAAGAGACCAGAGGGCAGTGCCCATGCACTCTCACCATCTCTAAGACCCGGCCCCTTTCTTGGTCTCCAGGGCACAGAACTTGCTCTGGGAGATGATGCTCCCATCTTACTTAAGTTCTGTGACCCCAGTACTATCCCAACATATAAGAACCTCCCGCCTTCCCGCGGCCAAGCCCAAGGACACGGTATATGTGTTTTTCACCGTCTCTAAAGCCACTCACTCTTTACCAAGCAGGCCTCCATGGCAGAAAGCCTGGCGAGGCCGCTGCCACGTCCATTCTAGAGCCTTCGTCCTGCATACGAAGCTCTGTGTCTCAGTCACAGAAGCAGCTCCAGTCTTCCCAGCTCCCCGTCGGCCTCCCCAGCAGTCAGACACCGAGGTGCGTCCGTGTCTTCCCTCCCCATCCATCGTGGGCCCAGGGGACACGGCAGCCTCCTCACTATGCCTCCTCTTCGGTTTAGGAGGCACGGAGCCTGGGCCGCACCCCAGGAAGCCAGCCTCACCCATCGCCCTACCTGAGCCCAGGGCACCCACGCTGAGCTGGGCCTTCCCAGACTGTGAGCATCCACGCGGCAGAATCCCTAGCACCAATGTAGCAGCTAAATATTGTAAGACTCCTAACTCCCCCATCTGTGTTTTGCCTCCCGAGAGGGAAAATAGTCTTTGCAGACATTCCCGTATCTGGCAGGCAAATTCTAAACCTTATTGGCAACCGCACGCTTGTTTTCCCAAGCAAACAGCTATGGAACCAAAAATTGTTCTGCCTGAGATATGCTGGGGAGGGAACTATCCAACAGCTCATTCTGGAAGCCCCAGCCTAGAGCTGTGGGTGGCTGCATCCCGAGGAGCCTGGCACCCCAAGGAGCCTTCACAAGGGAGGCCCACAGCCCCAGGCCACATGGCTACTCTTCTTAACACGGGTACACCCACCACAAGGCTGATGGAAAACACCCACTACGGTGTGAAATCAACACTTTCTCACTCCAATAAACGGAGAATATCCAACCCTCTTGGTATAGACGCTTTCTCCTACGACAGCCTGCAAGGCAGCAGTGTCCGGTCACCTGTCGCCAAGCCCATCAGGGCGCCCAGACCCCCACTTTCCCTTGGA